>NC_090727.1:140583201-140594356 GCF_036898095.1 Palaemon carinicauda | reverse complement strand
TTTCACATTGGGTCATATCGTGTAATCCCTTCATTCCATTGTGTGTAATTTCTGGATATACTTCGACTAACTGATTAATAAAAAAACACAAATTATTGTTATTTCAAAACGATGATCATGTGACGTGCCATAGAGCGTGGTTCACCCAATTTAAACAGATGATTTTTCATTAAAGAAAATTTGTACAGTAATTACTTATGGTTGGAATGGATCTAGAGAACAAAATCCTCCTACGGGGATTAGTACCGTCAGTGCACCACCTGTAGTGCACCAAGGACATTATTAATGGGTACATGCAGTGTTTTTTTTTTTTTTGGGGGGGGGGGGTGTCTCCAACAATTCACTAATTCACTGTAGTGATTACTAATGAATCTTTGTGGCGACTTCTTAGGTTTCTAATGACTTAATTTTCAAACTTTTATTTCACCTCCATTACACTTAATTTCTTCCATCTTGCTGTCCCACTCCTCTGAACTTTTATACATTCTATTGTAGTGAAGGAATGTTCTTCCAGTTGCACGTCATCGCTGAATGGCCCACACTGGCCCAGCCACTGGGCCATGTTGCCCAAACTCTGTAAATCAAATCCAGTGTATTATTAACTCTTAGTTGAACCGCAATTTTAGTCCACGTTTCCCTTGTACTCTCGTCAATCTTTTTGCCCAGCCTCCTTCTAACTTTTACTTCATAGTACAACTGAAGGTTTTCCTATGTCACACCTTACCGCTGCATATTAACAAAAGGGTAATAATGGAAAAACTCTTGCATGTAAATAAGTAGATAAAATTTGGAGCATTAGAAGCCAAGAGATTTTGTAATGCGCAAGTGGATAGAAATCGGATCACATTTGGTGAAAGAAATTAGTGACTGTTTTCTCTTTTTTACTTCCAAGGTTTGGAACTTTGATCGTCCTTTCATTTTTTCCCTGATGCTTAAAACATTACATCTTTTAAACAAAAGGCATATCGCTTCTTTCAATGTTAAGCCAGGGCCTTGTCTCCACATTTCCTTTTTCTGGTTTTCTTCAGGCTTAGGGTATACAAGGGTATAAGGGTGTCATCCCATTGGTCTTGCTTTTGAAGTAATTTTGTTATCCCTGTCATTGTTAACACATTTCACTACTAGGCTTAATAGCTTGGTCACACATTTAAGATTCGAGAATGTGCATGTCGTAATTGCTAGTTTTAGTGATCATTGCCCTCATTCGAGTGCTTGAGGGTACAGGAAAAAAATTGTGAGGTGATTGTGACACCATGGCGTAATTACATCATTAACCGTAGTGGCAACATTACCAGTTCGAAATCATACTCTTAATTACCTGATGATAAGGCCACGCTCCCATTTGGCAGTTGAACCAAACTGGCATATGTGCAAACGCATGTCAAAATATGGCAATTTAATTGCTAATAATTGTTACAGCATTGTCGCTATACCGTGTATATGATTCCACTATATAAAATTCTGTCATGTTGTCAAATACAAATGTCCTGTCGTCTCTGTCCCCCACTGTAACCCCTAATATCTATAGATTCCAGAATTTCAGGTGTATGAAACGTGCATAATTGGTTGTTAGGACGAAGGGAGACGGGGATGGGAGTACTGTACTTGTTCGAGATGTTAGGTGTGTGATGGTGAGGGAAGCAGGGAAAATTGTGTATGAACGTTAATTCAATAGCATTTCATACGTTCCAAATTCTATCATCATAATGATTATTCTTTATAATTGTGTGGTATATTTGCTGTTATTTACCATGCCATTCTTGCGAACAGCTTGTTAACAAAAATGATCGATCAAGTAATTAATATGGCGATGTATTTTGTCCGACTGAAAAATCTTTTGTAAACATATTTTAGGAGTACTCTCTCTCTCTCTCTCTCTCTCTCTCTCTCTCTCTCTCTCTCTCTCTCTCAGATACCTACTTAATGCAATGATGATAAACTAAACCTCGTGAGTTTACCTTATTATGTTACCTGTGATGGTGAGGAAATGAATAAGTGATTTGCTAAAAGGGTCGCTTTACATGCGTGAAACAAGCATTCAATGATTGGTTAACTTATAAATCCATAGTGGGGTGGCTTGTGTAATGTTTGGGACAGAAAGAAGTGCTGTAATGTAATGGGGAACTTACAACTTAGGACACTTAACATCCCAGAACAGACAGGTCGCTGTAGTCTAGCTTTTACACTATTCTCCTTGACAATCATGTGACGAACCGAAAAAAGGTTGTGACTCAAAGACAGGATGAAAGCAACTGAGTAACTTTATTACAGAACACTCTCCTTTATGTACAAAAACTCAATGCAACAGGAAATTTCCTGTTCAAAACGACACGCATTGGTCAACAGTTAACGGTGAGATAAACATACATGTTATTTCAGGTTCTTTTTAGTGCGAGGGGAGAGCGAAGATACAAGCATAATATATACACAAAATGAGATGTCGTTACTATGTACGATCGTGTGACACACGGTTGGTACAATCACTATGCATTTCCTGGGGCCCTATTATAATCCAAATAAATACAACAATGAAATCATGACGTTTCTTATCAACTATTTCAGTACTAACCTACTCTGTATATTTTCTTATTAACTATGATATAACTACTGGAACTAGAGCTTATTCAGCTGGACATAGAAACACGCGTTCCAAACCATGGCAACAAAACAATATTGCATTTTGTATGACAATACAGGCCTCTAATCGGCCCAGCTTTCACCCGATTGACATGATGCTCAATTAAGCCAGTTGACGATATTGTTAAAGAGCCATGCATTATATAAAATTTGTCTTCTTTTTATTAACATTTGGTCATTAACTGTGACAGAGAATCCTTAAAGATTCCTTCCTGCAAATATTCTAAGTTATGCTTTTGTGCTTGTGGTGCCAAACATTTTCTTACTTCATTGTTAACCGTGTCTTCAGAAAAAAACACTCGAGACTAAAAAATAATGAATACATGTAACCTAACCTTACGTAATGTAACCTAGGGGAGGATATAAAGTAATATAAAGATGATTTGTAATTACTCTCTGATGATTGACAGCCCACATAAACACAAGCTTTCCATAAAATACTTGCTCCTCAATACTACATTGTTGCATATTAATTGTTGATATGCATTCTTAAGAAATTGGAATTTTATTGCACTCGTGAATTGTGTTTAAGTAAGGTTTTTCAGTCCGTACAAAATTTACAAACTATTCCAAAATCCATTATTTGAGCCAATAACTTTCGTGTTATAGCGTTATATCATATAACTCACCAAATACTCCAATATCTCGTAATTGTAATTTTAAATCATTGCTGAAAAAAAATTAATACTAATGAATCGATACTGAATTACTTTTAAGCAAAATGTCTCATTTTCCTTAACAGCTCAAACACCTACTCTCCCCTCCCTCACACTTTGCGTCTATAGAATCACACTCTTCATATATATATATATATATATATATATATATATATATATATATATATATATATATATATACATTGATTGAAATCACGCGTGCTTGTGATATATGTTCATTAAAATAACCACGTGTTACAAACTCACGATTCAGCTATCATGGTGGAGATGGGTTTATTTCAAGTCTATGAACAGATTCCTGAATTCGACAGGAATATGTACGGAGATTTGTCATAAACTTTTTATCTCTCTTGATGGCTCACTCGGTAGAGTCACTGTTAGCATGGTTTCCAGCCGCACATGTGGGGTTTCGAATCTCTACCCGGCCAGAAGCTGTTACCATAAAATGAATTCCAAGTGGATATATATTCCCAAGATAAAATTCGGTATTAAATGCCATTCGTGGGTGATATTTACATTGATTGAAATCATGCGTGCTTGTGATATATATATATATATATATATATATATATATATATATATATATATATGTATATATATATATATAATTTATATATATATTATATGTATAAATATATATATTTATATATATATATATATATTTGTATATGTATGTATGTATGTATGTATGTATGTATATATATAGAGAGAGACTCCTAGCTTGCGTTTACGAAAGATTTTTCAGTCGGGATAGAATACATTGCTGAATTAATATGTAAGGTCAATCATTTTTGTCAACAAGTTGTTTGCAAGAATGGTATGGCGAATAACACAACAAATATACCACATAGTTATAAAGTAGAATCATTATAATGATAAAATTATCAACGTATGAAATTACAGCATATTGAATTTACGTTCTTATTTATATTGCATGCTTCCCCCACCATCACACACCCCTTACAGCTATAACTACTCCCCCACCCTCCACCCCCTCCCCGTCGTCCTCCTGCCTAACAACCAAATTCTTCTACAAGTGAAATTCTGGAATCTATAGATACGGGGGGGGGGGGTTATAGTGGGGGACTGGAGACGACAGAACTTTGGTATTTGACTGTACTGTACAGTTAGAATCAAAAGAACGCCGACACTCAGGGGAAATCTTTCGTCAGATGTCTCTAGTGTTCCCATGACAAAACGGACAAGGAGTTGCTCTTCTTACAACTTCTACGAAATGGGCGGAGCCTTCTCAACCCTTAGCGAATCAGACAGTAAAGGGCCGTCTTTGTTAGCAAAAGTATACAAATGTTACAAATCGAGTTGCCATATTTCAATTCTGTATAATCATTTGACGTCTCAACTTTTCAATACAAATACAAAACACACACATACGCACACACACACACACACACACACACACATATATATATATATATATATATATATATATATATATATATATATATATATATATACTATTATCTTTCAATTGCTACTTTTTTCGTAAGAGGGACAAAGTAGACACTTTCCAGGGAAGGGGGGGGGGGTTAGTGTTCTCCCGGCCATTCCGAAACTGAGAAAATAGGAAAGTCATTTCTGTTTTAGGGGTTGTGGAGACAGGATGCTTGTAGACTCATGATACAGTCTGTAAGATATTGTATCATTGCCTGAGATTTATTTGATACCCGTCAATGTTCTAGTAAATTTGGCTAACCTAATTCATTATTAGTTTATTTGTAAAAGATAGCAGCATTAGAATAAAATAGCAGCTGTTGATGGAAGGTCGATAAGTAACGAAATTCAAGTATTGACTTTGCATATTAGATAATCGATGATGGATATAATAGATTCTGATGACTGCAAAGCACCTTGAATACAATCAGAATTTATTATTTCGCATCGAAAATAACTTATATTGAGGTAGATGAGGATGCTATCACATTCTGGCAAAGGGTTTAAAAATTTTGTTTTATTGACAAATCATAGTCTCAGAACGACATAATTTTCAGAAATTTTGTCATGAAACTATGATATACTTATTTTCCCAAAACGAATTCTATAATTTTTCCTGAAAATATACACGAATAGATGGCATAAGCACGAAATGATTCCCCATTCTAATACCCTGATTGTAAGTTATCAATGATTATATATTTGCTAGTAGCTTTATCTTGAGAAATTAAACAGCTTTGAGATCAAACCAACTTCTTATCAATTTCATGCATAGAGGTCTTATAATCTTGATTCAAATACGCTTAGCTTTCTATGATAAAGTCATTATTTACAGTGATCAAGTGCCCGAATCAGCCCAGCTATGGGGTGCTAGATGTAGGTCTCTTGACCGGGTAAATTACGCAAGGTAGATGGGCGCTTAACAAGCGAAAAATGCATTACTATCCGTGTAGCTCTAGTTCGGGTTGTTCGAGCAAAAGCTATCCATACCAACTCCTCAGCCTATCACGGTATTAGTTAAACCACAATTTCTACAGCTGGTGCCGTGAGTAGGGGAAAGGAAAAACCCAATATTAAAATATCTCGGAAATAAAAGTTTGATTGTCCTTTTAATCACTAACTTATACAGCTGAGGAGCGATACTCATGGATTCCTAAATATTTTCTCTCATTCTTTAGATTTTATTTCCTGAGCTTCTTGCTTTATCCCCTGATTCTTTATTTAATATGTGTGTTTCTTTCCGTCATTATTTATTCATTTATTTATTAAATATCTTTAAAATGAATGCCCTTCTGCCTCGGTGCTCGTCTTAGGGCGTCAACTTTGGTTCTTAGCTCCTCTCTGTGCCTCCATAAAAGAAATCTCTCACAAGCGGCAGCAGAAACACCTTCCCTTGACCATTCCAACTTGGAACTATTTGATATTTGTGTGACACCAAGACAAGATATTCATTAGCTGGATTCCGGAATAAGGCATTTGGAGATCTGTATTTCATTTTCCTCTATCTTAGTTTTTACAATCTCCATCGAAGTAAAAAAAAAAAAAATTGCATTGTGAAGCATGCTTCCATGAATAAGTGGTGCCCCTCAGATTTTTTATACAATATATATCCCATTCTTCTATCATTATTCCAGTTAACGAAAATATCTTAGTCGATTTTAAAGCAACTGGTTAAATTTTCCTACAGAGCATTTAAGGTATATAGAGGAGTATAAAATATAATGATCAAACTATATGCAGCTGGACAAATGTTGGTATACGGATCCTTAAGGAAGCAAATCTTCCAAACGCCCAAAAGCAATTAGTTATTTTCCCCCAAAATCACCCATTATTTGGATAAGCATTTGATTCTAACAAAATAATCCCGTTATTTATATCCTGTAATAACTATCTCCAATTTTACCATTTAGTTTCGATAATTATCAAGTGAATAAAGCACTTACGACAAAGATTGAATTAGCAATGTAGTAAAGATTTTACTATATATGTTTAAGATTTTAGTTCAAATGGCAATGCTATTCCTTCAAGGCCAAGATAGCAAACGGTGAGATGACAAAGCTCAACAATGGGAATGTAAAATAAATGATGATTAAAGGGAAAGTGGCTTAGAGTCTAAAGACTGAAACGGCGCATACCCCTGAATCTGAATAATTTGGGAAATATTTTACAATAAAGTATCCTCACATATTACGAAATGTTACATTCAATGAATATCTATAAACTGTAAGTAGTTTTTAGCAGTCAATCTATCATCTGAAAAATAACTATAAGCTTTTGGGAGCATAATACAATCATTTCTATTAGAAACATTGTATAATAATGAAAAACAATATTTTGATATGCATAAATGTCTAAAAAGGAGTTTATGTGCTGTTACATTACTTCATTAAGTAGAGTAAGCTTAAACCATTTAATCTCTCTCTCTCTCTCTCTCTCTCTCTCTCTCTCTCTCTCTCTCTCTCTCTCTCTCTCTGAACGTCCTTTATGTGGGTATAACTCATATATGGTGTTTTTTATTAATATTTTTTAACATTGAAACATAATTGAAATTTCTTTTTTTCGTTCATCGGTAACTTGAACAAGACTAATGTTAGAATAATCAAATATAGCTGTTAACGGAAGGAATTGTTTAGCTACGACACACCAATATTTTCTGCACACACACATACACACACACACACACACACACACACACATATATATATATATATATATATATATATATATATATATATATATATATATATATAGTGTGTGTGTGTGTGTGTGTGTTTGTGTATTCAGTATTTGTAGTGGATATTTGAGACATCAAATGATAACTGAGAATGAAATATGGCAACTCTATTTGTAACATTTCAATGCTTGCGCTAACAAAGACAGCCCTTTACTGTCTTTGATTCACCAAGGTTGGAGAAGGCTCCGCCCATTTCGTAGCAGTAGTAAGAGGAGCAACTCGTTGTCTGTTTTGGGAACACTAGAGACATCTGACCAAAGATTTCCCCTGATTGTCGGCGTTCTTTTGATTCTAACTGTACATGGATTCCGCCATATAGATTCCCGTGAACTCGACACCGATCATTCTTGTTCCAATCGCAGACAAATCAAGATTCGGCTATGCAGTAACGATTCAAAGCGGCTTCTAGTGATTTGGTCGTAATCGTATTGTAATAATATCATAGCAAAATCTTGTGACCAAGGCATTGCGCATCCTTGAATCACAAACGTGCGTACAACTCGTAAAGGTTGACTTGCCGACCTTTCGGGAGACATTTTCCATTTTGAATCTCTTAAAATGTTGGAATTTCATTTGATTTAATTTGCTGCTTTGAACTGAATAGATGACTTTGAATGAACTCGCTCTATGTCAAGTTTTCACTTACAACGTCAAAGAGACACGTGAGTCACGAATTATTTAGAAGGTGAAGTGCAGGTTTCGTTTTTTTTTTTTTTTTTTTTTTTTTTTTACACGTCAATTTCAAGTAACTGAAATCTCCTTACTTTATTAGAAGGTTTTATAGTGTAGATATAGAAGCTTTATTCTAATGTTGATACTACTCTTAGAATATTTTATTTTAATTTTTCGTGTCTTCTTCAGTTTATTTATTTATTTCCTTATTTCCTTTCCTCACTGGGCTATTTTTTCCTGTTGGATACCTTGGGTTTATAGCATCCTTTTTTTCCAACGAGAGTTGTAGCTTGGCTAGTGATAATAATAATGATAATAATAATGATAATAGTAAAATAATAATAATAATAATTATAATAATAATGATAATAATAATAATAATAATAATAATAATAATAATAATAATAATACGGAGTCATTTTTAACAGTGAGCTTTCATTCTTATTTCAGTATTTATACAATAATTACTTGTCATAATATACTGTATACGCATATCTATTACAACGCACCCTCCGATTCAAGCTGACTCAACATATATTTTATTTTCCTCGGTATATATACACCATATATCAATTATGTTCAAAGACTTGTTATAATTCTTTTAGTCTATAGTGGAATAAATAAACATAATATCTTCTATGAGTTATGAATGTAAAATGATACTTCAAACACATACTATTTTTAGTTTACGGGAACGCCTGTGATAATTCAATTTTAGGAGGCTCATTTTCATATTATCCTATGCATATAAATGGCCAGTGTTCTGAATAACATAAACAGGTGGTTGAAATAAAATTCTCATCGCACTATTATTACCTATCTGCAACCAAGTTTAATTCTGAATATATATTTATTCGTGAATGCTTTAATAACTTACAGGGTTGATAATGGTAAAAAAAAAAGAATCATATGGAATAATATTCGAATTAGAGTGGAATACGGTTCTGAATGTGAATGTAGAATTTATTCGGTTAGCCACGCTCCCACAGAGCTTTCTAATGTTCTTCTAAACTTGCAAATATAGTTTTTATAAAAGAAAATTCTCGGTACATTTTCTGAGACATCCAGAGAGCGGGAATATCAGAGGAAAAACACAAGAGCATTTTAATTAAGACTTTTACAGCTAATAGTCTGTGATTATAAACCAGACTTAATTGCCAGCGCTGGAAACAAAATGAATGTCTTTTTTTTTTCCTCAGTGGATGAACATATTCTGTCTCATTTACGTAATATCCCTCATTAGAATACATAATCACTGAAAGAGACAATGGTTCCCATTGCACAAGACTCGAGGGCTTTGCATAATGGCGAATTTCACCTTCAATATATTAAACACGGAAGTGCCTTGGATAAAATATATAATCTTGAAGGTTTTAAAATTATTTCAGTAAAGCTTACCTATCTCTCTATCAATAGCTCTCCTATCTCTCTCTTCAGAATAAGCATTACATAATCATTGTCAAAGCTTGAATTTTTAGTCTATGAAATCATCACATTTCCTAACCCAGTTTTTTCAACAATTTATTAAAGATGTCTCGTCTTCAATTTTCAAACATGCAATAGATTTAAAACAATAAATTCGACTAATTTCGTTTTTATGGTAATTAATACAAATGCATTTAGTTATTACTATAGACCAATCAATTAATTCTAGTTTCATAGTCTTAATTTGTTACTATTCTTAAAATATTTTATTTTTCCTTATTTCCTTTCCTCACTGGGCTATTTTCCCCGTTGGAGCCCCTGGGCTTATAGCATCCTGCTTTTCCAACTAGGGTTGTAGCTCTCTCTCTCTCTCTCTCTCTGATAAAAGAAAAACCTGTTTAAGTTTGCCATTGCATATTTCACATTGTTAAAATTATATGCCATTGTTATTCTCAACCATTTGTATATAAGCTTGTTATGTCGTTTGAATAAGTCAGTTATGTCCAGCTCGTCTTTCCGTTAAGACCATTATCAGCTTGCCACATTGGTCTCCCCCCCCCCCCCCCCCCGAGTGATTGCTGCCCAACCACCTTCCAGCTCACCCCTGCGTCTTACTGTTTTACGATTCTGCACAACGAACCAGATTCTATCCACAACACATCAGTGAAACTGCCACCCTTCTCCAGTACATAAGCTTTCGCCTAGTTTCAGCATACCAAAGTTCAGTTTTGCATTAAGGGCGTCACTCGCTCAAGCAGCAAAGCAGACTATGCCTTCACGTCGATCCCCGAGGACACTTTCCCAGAAATCTTCGATTGGCTTTGCAACCTTAAAATATACCTCTTGGAGCAGCACTCACCATTGCCAGTCGTCCTTATAGTCAAGCTTTTTCAGCTCTCTCAATAACTGTTGGGGAGGAAGAGGCTTCACTCTTCCTCAGAGAAATGACCAGTATTGCTCACCTGCAACTTGCCACTAACGGCTCTCCTCAGGAAGTGAACCTATTCCTGCCCTTTGGATAGGATGCTTACCCGAACCTATATGCGCCGCCATCACTGATGTCGATACCTTGGCCATGAACAACCTGATGACCAAAGTCAACAACCTTATGGCCAGCCACTTTACTAACTTCATGACCTTCATCAATGTCTCCACTCCTGACAAAGAGGACAACCATTCAACAAAGACCAAAGCTGAAGTGAATGCGGTAGGACACAGATGCCCGCCCTGTGACATGCCTGAGCGGCGAAAAAGCTACCCAACCAACGACCTCTGCAGTCATTTACTGACGCCCATCAACTGCAGTTATGGTACTCATCATATTCTCCTCCTACCCCTATTGACGCAAAGAGCCTCGGTTAGATTTTGTCAGTCGTGACACTCTTGAGCTTTTAAATCAGTATTTCACCATTCATCATCTCCTATTTCTTGCTTCATAGTCCTCAGCCATGTACGGCTGGGTCTTAAAACTCTTCTGATGCCTTGTGGAGCCCAGATAAAATTTTGGTAAACTAATCTCTCTTGGGGAGTGCGAATAGCATGCCTCATCCATTTCCAT
>NC_090727.1:140560701-140578201 GCF_036898095.1 Palaemon carinicauda | reverse complement strand
CTGAGAGGGTATCCAGAGTAGGCAGGCTGTTCGATTGCTGATTAGAGCTGTCTTGGTCGGAGATGTCTCAATCGGGAGAGTTGTCTGGGTTAGAGATGTCATGGCTGGTAGGGAGTTTGCTCCTCAGAATGTTGTTCCTGTGACTGGAGGGGAGAACGAACATTTCCTGGATAGTATTAAGTGATGATTTTTCTCTGTATGAGGAGGGCTTCAAGTATTTGAAGTCTCCTGTTATCTGGAGCACGGCTAGGGATTTTGGTATTCTTAATTATTTTTTCACTTTTAATGTTGTTGTTGTAGACTTGGAGGGCATGAACTCTTATGGCGCCTTGTCGAACGTGACAGGACAGTCGTAGACAAACCCATGGTGGTCATTCCTATGTAATGTCCAGAGTATCCTGGAACAGGGTGTGAGTAGTAATACATCCTGTTGGTCTGTGTAAGGATGTCCTGAGTTGGCAGGGCTGCGTTGTTTTTCATGATGAGTGACCTCATCTTGGTGGTTTGATTGTAAATAGTCAGCTTGACCTCTGTGTTTTCATCCACATGGGGAAACATGGTTCTTAATTATGTCTCTTATGGCTTTTTCAGCTTTCTGGTAATCACACTGCATAAATCCTTTATAGCAAAGGTTGATGGTGGTGATGGTGTTCTCCATCGGTTGTTCACCCTGGTACCAGGTTTCCATGGCTAGCTTGATCTCACGGCTAACTTGTCTGTTAGAGTAGCCATTTTTCACCAGTACCTGGGTGACTCAGTCGAGTTCTTGATTTTTTATTCCTTTAAGAATAAAATGCCTATATTAAGTGTCCCCTTAGTCATCGAATTTGTAGATCAAATTAGCTCAAACGTTCTATATTCTAATTGCCTTAGTGCTGGAACTAGTTTGGTGGCCCTAGCATGTACTGCTTCCAATCTTTTTAAATCCTTCTGATTACTTTAAACCCAAAAGTGGACCCTGTATTCTAAATGGGGTCTTACTAGTAATGTGTACAGCAGTAATATAGTGTCTTTGTTTCTGTATTTGAATTGTCTCTTTATGTAACCTATTAGATTTTGTGCTTTCTTTACAGTTTTTATGCTCTGTTTGGTGAACTTCAAATCTTTGCTAATAATAATGCCGAAATATTCCTCCTGTTCCACGCTTTCTACTTCACTACCCAGCAGTGAGTAATCTAATTGTGGGTTACTATGAGCTACGTGCATGACTTTGCACTTCCCACAGTTGAGAGGCGTTTGCCATTTTCTAGACCATGCACCTAACTTCATTAGATCCACTCCTAAGGCTTCTACGTCTTCTAAGTTCACAACATATATACCAAGTTTAGTATCGTTGGCAAATTTGGCAATTCCTCTGGTTAATCCTAATAATGGGCTAAGGACGGATCCTTGAGAGAGAGAGAGAGAGAGAGAGAGAGAGAGAGAGAGAGAGAGAGAGAGAGAGAGAGAGCTATAATTCTATCTCACATCGAGGTAGAGCCGAGATGAAATTTGGCTGGAAATAGCAGGTTTTGAATAAATCCATCTCGGTGTTTTCGTCCAGTTTCACCTCGGTGCTGAATGACCTTCCTTTCTCAAGAGTTAGGTCACATGGCCCAATTTCTATTCATAGAGTCAAATCAAAGTTTACTCTCTCTCTCTCTCTCTCTCTCTCTCTCTCTCTCTCTCTCTCTCTCTCTCTCTCTCTCTCTCAATTCCAAACCCAGTCCTCCTACTTTGTTACGTTTGAAACAGCATCCTTTTCTCTTACGCCTCAGATGTTAGATCTCCCTTCCTTTAAAGGACAAGTAAGTTTCTCCCTTTGTTATTTCTTGTTATCAATGGTTCTGTTTTAGTAGATAGTTAAGGTCATTAGGAGACCAATTTCCTATGCCTCTATATCTTCAACATTTGTCTTGCCTTTAGTAATAATGATCATGAAAATATATATATAATATATATATATATATATATATATATATATATATATATATATATATATTATATATATTTATATATATATATATATATATATATATATATATATACACAAACAATTATGATAATCATTTTAACTATAACGAGTACATTATTATTATTATTATCATTATTATTATTATTATTATTATTATTTTAATATTATTATTATTATTATTGTTATTACTTGCTAAGCTACAACCCTTGTTGGAAAAGCAGGATGCTATAAGCCCAGGGGCTCCAACGGGGAAAATAGCCCAGTGAGGAAAGGAAACAAGGTAAAATAGAATATTTTAAGAACAGTAACAACATTAAAATGAATATTTCATAGATAAACTATGAAAACTTAAACAAAACAAGAGGAAGAGAAATTAGATAGAATAATGTGCCCGAGAAACTAAAGAGAAAAAGTACAGATATTAAAACAATCATTTATCTAAGAGCAATAGATAAGCAAAGGAAGACTCAACTGACACCAATCCACCCGCCACCTATGGTAGTAGATTGGCCAGGGCACCAGCCACCCATTGAGATACTACCGCTAGAGAGTTATGGGGTCTTTTGACTGGCCAGACAGTACTACATTGGCTCTGTGTCTCTGGTTACGGTTCATTTTCCCGTTGCCTACACACACACCGAATAGCCTGGCGTATTCTTTACATATTCTCCTCTGTTCTCAAAAACCTGACAACACAGATTACCAAACAATTCTTT
This sequence comes from Palaemon carinicauda, assembly GCF_036898095.1. Classification (NCBI taxonomy): domain Eukaryota; kingdom Metazoa; phylum Arthropoda; class Malacostraca; order Decapoda; family Palaemonidae; genus Palaemon; species Palaemon carinicauda. The sequence continues at coordinate 140,575,531 of NC_090727.1, read as the reverse complement.
TTCACTCAAGGGGTTACTGTACTGTTTAGTGGTCCCTTTCCTCTTGGTAAGGGTAGAACAGACTCTTTAGCTTTGGTAAGCAACTCTATTTAGAAGGACACTCCAAGATCAAACCATTGTTCTGTGACGAGCCGAGAGAAGGTTGTGACTCAAATACAAGATGAAAGCAACTGAGTAACTTTATTACAGACACTCGCCTTTATATACAAAAACTCAATGCAACAGGAAATTTTTTGTATAACCGACACCGTACCGGTTAACAGTTAATGGTGAGAAAAACAGACACATTATTTCAGGTTCAATGCAACAGGAAATTTCCTGTTCAACTGATACCACACCAGTTAACAGTTAACGGTGAGAAAAACATATATGTTATTTCAGGTTCTTTTTAGTGCGAGGGGAGAGCGAAGATACAAGCATAATATATACACAAAATGAAATATCGTTACCATGTACGATCGTGTGACACACGGTTGGGACAGTAAACAACTCTTTTAGTAGGACACTCCAAAATCAAACCATTGTTCTCTAGTCTTGGATATTGCCACAACCTCTGTACCATGGTCTTCCAATGTCTTGGGTTAGAGTTCTTTTGCTTGAGGGTACACTCAGGCACACTCTCCTATCTCATTTCTCTTCCTCTTGTTTTGTTAAAGTTTTTGTAGTTTATATAGGAGATATATATAGTTGTTACTCTTCTTAAAATATTTTATTTTCCTTTTTCCCTTTCCTCACTGAGGTATTTTCCCTGTTGGAGCCCCTGGGCTTATAGCATCCTGCTTTTCCAACTAGGGTTGTGGCTTAGCAAGTAATAATAATAATAATAATAATAATAATAATAATAATAATAATTTCGTCAGATCGGAAATCGATAAATCAAGAGAAATTCCGGACACTTTTACCGGTCCTTCTCTTCTTCTTTGCCTTCAGCTGTTCCAATCTCTATATGGGATCACTGTTTCTATTTAATCTTCTCCATCTTCTTCTGCCCTGTGCATCATGTTATCTTAGGCCCTTTTCCTTCATGTCATTCAGTAATTCATCTTTCTACCTGAACCTCCGTGTGCATGACCCTTTTACATACGTGTTCATCATCTCTCCTCACGACATGACCAAACCATTTCAGTCTTCTTTCCTGAGCTTTCTTTTGAAACCTTTGCTATTTTGACTGTCCTCCTGATCAATTAATTCCGGATCTTATCTTTTTTGTGACACCACACATCCATCTAAGCATTCTCATTCTCATATGCGGAAACGCAAATACGTTAGTGTTACCGCTTGCCCCTTTCATTACTTGTATCATAAGTTTTTTTATTTCTATGAATAAAGGGTATCTTTCTTGGCTTTTAGGATAAAAATTCTGCATTACGTCTCTCGTCAGAACAATATACCTACTTTATTTTATTTATTTTGATGCTGTGTCTTTCAGTGCCAGTCTTGTGATGATTTATTTTATTTGAGATTGGGTTACTATTGTGTTTATTCAGTATATTTGTTTTATTACATAATTGTGTCACCAGGTGGTAATGTCTTGTTACAAATCTTCTGGTATCAGGAATTCTGGTGCTCGTTTTCATCTTCTTATCAAAGAAAATTATTTTAATCAATATTATAGTTAATATATTTACAAATTTTCTGTTTCGGTAGATTGCCTACTGTGTGGTTAGCTGTCAGTGTGGCTATGACACCAGTTATTATAACAGTTAATTAGCTTCTGCATTTCCTTCAATTAGAATATGGATAGGAATCGAGTTTAGAGTAATTTGCCTGTCGGCTTTGATGGACAGCAGTAATGGCAAAGATACTCGTTATCTCGATATCAACTTTTTTTTGTTTTTGTTAAATATAGAGTTTGTTAATCCTTGAATGATATCTTTTGAACTGGTGTGGGCAATGGTGTTTCTATGTCTACCTTACAAAATTTTCTGGGATTTTGTAATGACAATTAATTATATATACAGTGAAGAGACGAATCATCAAGAGCTTTCAACATTGCTTAAAAGATGGGAAAAAAACATTGCTCTTACCTTGATATGGGACCCTTGATGGAGTAAGAATTAGGTGCTGATGTTGCAATTGTATTTGTGTATACTTGGAACAATTGCACAGGGGTGCAAGTGCCTTTGGTTACGGGAAGTATTATAAAATTGATCCTGAATAGAGCGGCTTCCGAAGCAGCTGGAAGTCTATATGCGTTGGACAAGTGTTTGGCCGAGGTATAGCAGCTGTTTCTTGATTATTCATCCTTTTTGGTGGAGGGGGTCGATCTCTTCGTGTTGGTTAATTCAATGTAGGAGCTTCTGTCTTGGAAGACATTCTTGATAATATATAAATTTATGGATTGTGGTGGCAACCTTAGGTGGATTTTGGTGAAGTGAGAAAGCAGTAGCTGGTAACTAAACGCTATTACTTTGATTTGTACTTATTCTGTTACTTAGCAAAATTCACCCCCCCCCCTCTCTCTCTCTCTCTCTCTCTCTCTCTCTCTCTCTCTCTCTCTCTCTCTCTCTCTCTCTCTCTCCTGTTACTTGATTTTTTCCTTTTATTTATCAGCTCCCTTATACTTAATACTCGATGCTATTACTACTTGCCTGTCCAAATTTCTTCCATATGTGGACCTATAGAAAGGACCCAGCAGCAGTATTCCAACTTTAGTCCCTGAAATCTGCCGCTCCTCCTACCAGCCTGATACCGTTGTGCCCAATGTACAATGACTGCCGGGAGGCCGCTGCCTGCCCTGCCTTTGTGCAAGGGCAGAGGAAAGAATGTAGGTATACTCTCCAACTCGGCAAATGCTTGTAGCGCAACATGTACTGGTTTCCCGAACAGAGGAGCAATAAAATAACGAATTGTGAGCGAAGCGAGTCACGACAGAGCAAAGACCAGTTGAAGGAAGTGATTAAGTTGTTCATTAAAATAACACACACACACACACACACATTATTTACGGTGACAGAGTAATCAAAGGGTTCCTGGCTGTTAGGCTGAGTAATCAAATGGTTCCTGGCTGTTAGGCGGCGTGATCAAATGGTTCCTGGCTGTTAGGCGGAGTAATCAAATGGTTCCCGGCTGTTAGGCAGAGTAATTAAAAAGGTTCCTGGCTGTTAGGCGGAGTAATCAAAGGGTTCCTGGCTGTATGGCGGAGTAATCATAAGGTTCCTGGCTGTGCGGAGTAGTCAAATGGTTCCTGGCTATTAGGCGAAGTAATCAAATGGTTTCTGTTTGTTAGGCAGAGTAATCAGTAGATTTCTGGCTGTTAGGCGGAGTAATAAAAGGGTTCCTGGCTGTATGGCGGAGTAATCAGAAGGTTCCTGGCTGTGCGGAGTAGTCAAATGGTTCCTGGCTGTTAGGCAGAGTAATTAAAAAGGTTCCTGGCTGTTAGGCGGAGTAATCAAAGGGTTCCTGGCTGTATGGCGGAGTAATCGTAAGGTTCCTGGCTGTGCAGAGTAGTCAAATGGTTCCTGGCTATTAGGCAGAGTAATCAAATGGTTTCTGCCTGTTAGGCAGAGTAATCAAATGGTTTCTGCCTGTTAGGCAGGGTAATCAGTAGGTTCCTGGCTGTTAGGTGGAGTAATCAGTAGGTTCCTGGCTGTTAGGTGGAGTAATTAAAAAAGTTCCTGGTTGTTAGGCGGAGTAATCAAAGGGTTCCTAGCTGTATGGCGGGGTAATCAGAAGGTTCCTGGCTGTGCGGAGTAGTCAAATGGTTCCTGGCTATTAGGCGGCGTAATCAAATGGTTTCTGCCTGTTCGGCAGAGTAATCAGTAGGTTTTTGGGTGTTAGTCGGAGTAATCAAATGGTTCCTGGGTGTTAGGTGGAGTAATCAAATGGCTCTTGACTGTTAGGCGGAGTAACCAAATGGTTCCTGGCTGTTAGGCAGAGTAATCAGTAGGTTTCTGGGTGTTAGTCGGAGTAATCAAATGGTTCCTGGGTGTTAGGTGGAGTAATCAAATGGCTCTTGACTGTTAGGCGGAGTAACCAAATGGTTCCTGCCTGTTAGGCAGAGTACTCAGTAGGTTTCTGGGTTTTAGTCGGAGTAATCAAATGGTTCCTGGGTGTTAGGTGGAGTAATCAAATGGCTCTTGACTGTTAGGCGGAGTAATCAAATGGTTCCTGGCTGTTAGGCAGAGTAATTAAAAAAGTTCCTGGTTGTTAGGCGGAGTAATCAACGGGTTCCTAGCTGTATGGCGGGGTAATCAGAAGGTTCCTGGCTGTGCGGAGTAGTCAAATGGTTCCTGGCTATTAGGCGGAGTAATCAAATGGTTTCTGCCTGTTAGGCAGAGTAATCAGTAGGTTTCTGGGTGTTAGTCGGAGTAATCAAATGGTTCCTGGGTGTTAGGTGGAGTAATCAAATGGCTCTTGACTGTTAGGCGGAGTAACCAAATGGTTCCTGGCTGTTAGGCAGAGTAATCAAATAGTTTTCGGCTGTTATGTACAGTAATCAAGTGGTTTTTCACTGTTAGGCGGAGTAATCAATAGGTTCCATGTTGTTTGTCGTAGCAGAAGGTTTCTGGGTCACAAGTCGGAAAAATGCAATCAGACAGTTATGTTTCATTCTCGCCCTTGGACAGTCAGTCGTGGTTCAAGTAACCCTTTCATCTAGTTTTAACATGCTTTGGATAAATATCCTTCCATTTTAAAGTCAAAATGCTTGATTTCATTCAATTATTTTCCTTTTTTAACAAATTTACCTATAAAATCTCTTCCTTATCTGGATTTTTTTTTCTCTGATGTGGCTGCTAGCATTATGTATGTATTCCACGTAAGGTGGGGGAATATTAGAAAATAAGAAATAGTGCGTTGCTTTGTATGGAATTACTCCTAGAGCTTTTTACGTGGCACTTTCGAGTTTGTAGAGTATGGAGGCAGTGTACGCTATGATAGACCTTCTAGTCTGCTTGTTGAAAGTCCTTAGTAGGCTATATGTAGCACCTTTTCTCAAAAAAGTGGTTTTCATAGGGATATTACAACAACTCCTACTTCTCTTTCTAACGATTTGTACTTGGTTTTCTGTAAATAGGTTGTCACTTATTTTGATATTGAAGTTCCTTACACGAAATAATGCAACCATCCAACGGTTTTGTCCATGAATGAAAGATAAAAGGTATCAATGCTTTGGTTAAACAAAAATGATTTGCTCTCTAAGTTTGACATACTTGTTCTCAATTTGTGCAAGAACTCTGTGTATTCTACTTTTTTACCTGACCAGAGACAAGCTGTTTGCGGCTTATAGGTGTCTTCTCCTAAGGGTTATGTATAAATGCTACTTCTCTGTCTGTCTAGTCTTGGACGTGATGAAGGAAAGACAACTAACCCAAGGAACTTGAAAGTATCTAAGGGCATTTTAACGTTATTAGGCTTCTTTGCACCAAGAAACTTGAATTTTATGTTTTGTATTTTGTTGCCATTAAAACGTAGATGGTAATCACTGTAAATTTAGCTACAATAGTTGTTGATGTTATGTTCTATTTTCAATATGATGCAGATAACAAGAGGCGTTAACTCATGACACCGTAAGTGACAATCACGTGAGTTTCTCAAATCCATTAAGTCTCTTACTACCGAATTTTTCACGATGTAGACCAGCATTAAATAAAGTTGTGGGGTTGATATCGACTCGCCTTTAGCAGTTACGGCTGCATTTGTTGCTGTTGATATATATATATATATATATATATATATATATATATATCATCATCATCATCATCATCATCATCTCCGACGCCCATTGACGCAAAGGGCCTCGACTAGATTTCGCCAGTCATTGACTGACTAAATCGTAGATTCATCAAACGATAGCCAGTTTCTTGTGATGCGGGGTGCCTATTTAAGGCAGGAGACACCTGCTGTCATACCAATTCCAGTATGATCATACGCTAGGCATTATTATTATTATTATTATTATTGTTATTATTATTACTTGCTAAGCCACAACTCTAGTTGGAAAAGCATGATGCTATAAGCCCAGGGGCTCCAACAGGGAAAATAGCCCAGTGACGAAAGGAAACAAGGAAAAGTAAAATGTTTTTAGAAGGGTAACAATATTAAAATAAATATCTATTATAAAAACTTTAAAAAAATAAGAGGTTGAGAAATAAGATAAATATTGTTCCCGAGTGTACCCTCAAGCAAGAGAACTTTAACCCAAGACAGTTGAAGGCCATGGGACAGAGGCTATGACACTACCCAAGAATAGAGAACGATGGTTTGATTTGTAAAAGCCGAAAAGACATCTTATATATATACATATATGTGTGTGTCTGTCTACGTACAATGTTGCAATATTATACACAAAAATAGTTTCTACATAATGCTAGGGGAAAGATGTGAAGTGATTCCAGTAAGCATTTTCATACACCAGCCACCTGTTGAGATACTACCGCTAGATAATTATGAGGTCTCTTAACTGGCCAGACAGTACTACATTGGATCCTTCTCTCTGGTTACAGTTCATTTTCCCTTTGCTTTTACACACACACATACACACCCATACACACACATACACACACTCACACTGAATAGTCTGGCCTATTCGTTACATGTCCTCGTCTGTCCTCATACACCTGATAACACTGATATTACCAAACAATTCTTCTCTCAAGGAGTTAACTACTACGCTGTAATTGTACAGTTGCTAATTTTCTCTTGATAAGGGTAGAAGAGACTCCATTGCCGTTGCCTCTGTACTATGGTCTTCCACTGTCTTGGGTTATAGAGTTCTGCTTGAGAATACACTCGGGCACATTATTCTATCGTATTTCTTTTCCTCTTGTTTTGTTAAAGTTTTTATAGTTTATATAGGAGATATTTATCTTAATATTGTTACTCTTCTTAAAATATTTGATTTTTTCCTTGTTTCCTTTCCTCACTGGGCTATTTTCCCTGTTGGAGCCCCTGGGCTTATATAATCCTGCTTTTCCAACTAGGGTTGTAGCTTAGCAAGTGATAATAATAATAATAATAATAATAATAATAATAATAATAATAATAATACGGTAAGTAAATCGTGGGCAGATAATCCTAACGTAGTCGTGATTTTTAAGGAAATTTAGATTTTTAACTTAGCAAACATTTACATAATCGTTCACTTATGCAACAGAACTTTCCTGGTAAATTGTTTACTTTCATTATTTTTTAGTATTTCCTTGCATTAGTAATCATATATGTTTATATAATGTTTTTAACCCAACTTTTCCTATGTCTTGTAGCAGTAATATCAAGTATCACCACTTTTATATTTTTATTCTGTTAATATCATCGTCAGAATAATTAAAATCCTATTGTTTCTGACAAATTACTTGATCAGTTTTCCCACTCAGACTTTATTCATTCGTCTAATGCTCACATAAGGAATATGTAATTCTGTATTTCCTGCCAATTTTCCTTATTCGTTTAATCTAGCGATGTCTCTCTCATCAATAACCAGTGAAGTACACTGACAATTAAATTCCGAAACTATTGTGACGGGCCGAGAGAAGGTTGTGACTCAAAGACAGTATGAAAGCAACTAAGTGAGTTTATTATAGAACACTCTCCTCTATATACAAAAGCTCAAAGCAACAAGAAATTTCATGTTAAAAACCAGACACTGTTACAAATGAGGAAAACAGACATGTTTATTCTGGTTCTTTTTAATGCGAGGGAAGAGCGAAGATAAAAGCATAATATATACACAAAATTAACTATGTACGATCGTGTGACACACGGTTGGTACACAATGCTTATTTTGAGGCAAAACTATCTGTCAATCCCAGTACTAATGAAAATTAAAAATCTCTGAATATCTTACTGACAAAACTCCCATTCATTCTCTTCATTCAAGTATTTACGGAACACCTATTATAACAGACAAATAAAATCCCCCTTCCCAAACAAGTGCCGGAAATTTTGTGTGGGAGAGAAACGTAATCTGCATCGTCAATGGAATCTGGGATTCTGCTGTCTTTAGACGGTGACTCTAACTCGATTCCACAAAATCTGTTCCTCTAATGAAGCGTTTGTTGGGTGATGAAACCTTCCACAGTTTTGCGAATCTCGGGGGTTTTGATATTACGGGTTTCAGTAGAGGTGTGTTTGTTTGGATGTTATGCCGAGAAAGCAGGCTAGTAGAAATGCTCATGCACAAGTATGTATATATATATATATATATATATATATATATATATATATATAATATCGTATTATTATTATTATTCTTATTATTATTATTATCATTATTTTTATTATTATTAGAATTATATGCATGCATTATATATATATATATATATATATATATATATATAATATATATATATATATATATATATATATAATATATATATATATATATATATATATAGAGAGAGAGAGAGAGAGAGAGAGAGAGAGAGAGAGAGAGAGAGAGAGGTATATATCCCTTTCTAAGTTGGCATACCTTCATTTGGTGAAAGGGTTTGTGTATCCCCATGATCAGCAAAGCTGTACTAGTCAGGGCCACACGTACTAGGTTGGTTTGCCGTGAGCGATAAATAAAAAAAGACTCCTACCATCACCAACCCGCAGTGGCTAGCGTGATGATAAATTTTGCCAGATCCCAGACGTGATTAACATGTCTGGGGCCTTTGTCCTGCAGTGGACTAAAAACGGCTGCAATTGTTTAAAGGCAGCTTATGAATGGCAGAGGCTAGGGACAGTGATATTGCCCTATCAAGCAGGACAATGCCCTAGAAACTGACAATATATACATATGATCAGCGCCCCAGCCCACTCTCCACCCAAGCTAGGACCAAGGAGGGCCAGACAATGCCTGCTGATGACCCGGCAGATAGACCTATAGGCTCCCTCAAACCCCCATTCCTTAGCTCAAAAGGATGATGAGGTTGCAGCGACCAAAGAAACGAACGAGTTTGAGCGAGGACTTGAACTCCAGTCTGGCGTTCACTTGTTGTGTTTATATATATATATATATATATATATATATATATATATATATATATATATATATATATATCTTGGCTCGTAATGATAATAATAATGATAATATATATTGTGGTAGTGGTATGAAAAATTCTTATCCTATAGAAATTGATGAAAGGTAATAAGTTCTTCAATTATTCAATTCTCTGGTCATTTAAGTTTCACACTTTCATTTATCTTAATTCGTAACAGTAGCTCTCTACCTCAATCAGAATTATCTAACTAACATTTTTTTTTTTTTGCATCATGTTCTTCCTTACATTTTGTGTTGTTTTTTATTCATAGATTCTTGCAATTATTCCTGAACGATATTCTCTCTCTCTCTCTCTCTCTCTCTCTCTATCTCTCTCTCTCTCTCTCTCTCTCTCTCTCTCTTGCTTGCAATTATTCCTGAACGATATTCTCTCTCTCTCTCTCCTCTCTCTCTCTCTCTCTCTCTCTCTCTCTCTCTCTCTCTTGCTTGCAATTATTCCTGAACGATATTCTCTCTCTCTCTCTCTCTCTCTCTCTCTCTCTCCCTCTCTCTCTCTCTCTCTCTCTCTCTCTCTCTCTCTCTCTCTCTCTCTTGCTTGCAATTATTCCTGAACGATACTCTCTCTCTCTCTCTCTCTCTCTCTCTCTCTCTCTCTCTCTCTCTCTCTCTCTCTCTCTCTCTCTCTCTCTCTCTTGCTTGCAATTATTCCTGAATGATATTCTCTCTCTCTCTCTCTTACATGCAATTATTCATTACGATATTTTTTTCTCTCTCTCTCTCTCTCTCTCTCTCTCTTGCTTGCAATTATTCCTGAACGATACTCTCTCTCTCTCTCTCTCTCTCTCTCTCTCTCTCTCTCTCTCTCTCTCTCTTGCTTGCAATTATTCCTGAACGATACTCTCTCTCTCTCTCTCTCTCTCTCTCTCTCTCTCTCTCTCTCTCTCTCTCTCTCTCTCTCTCTGTGTTGTATTTGTGTGCCGGTGAAGTGAACACTTGTGCGTCCCTAAAAATATCCTGATTTAACGCGGATGACAAAAAGGCTATCGAGTGAAATATAGCTACAAGTTTTCGTGAATAGTCGGTGATTAGTTTGAGGGCAGAAAAGTGGGATAAAACGTCGGCATAGGATAGTTATCTTGTGAATTAATAAAAATCTGATCAAGATGGCATTGTATAACACAGGCAACTCGTGGAGAGACATCGCTGGAGTCAGCAAAAGCAAATTCCATGAGTTGGCGAAACAGGAGCTCGACCGATTGACAACAGATGTCACTAGCAACTCCAACCAGTGTGACGGAAAAATATTCGCAGACATATTGAAACAATATGATCCAATAGACTGGAACAAATCTGTGGAAAACATCAGTAAAATAATTGAAGAAATTCCAAAGAAGATCCAAGTGATAAAGAGACTTATAAAGAAAGTCTACATCAATCATTACATTCCATCAAAGAACAATAACAAGTCCAATATGGTGAATATGCTGATTGATGCATTGGGAAAAAGAATGCCAAAATGGTGTAATACATGTAAGATATGGTATTCCATTAATAATCCTCAACAACTGATTAGAAAATGTAATGCCTGTCATGTTCCAACACACCCCACATGTGCTGAAATACAGCAAAAAATAAAAAATAGAGACACAAAGGTATTCTGCTCAACATGCTTAGTCTGGATAGAAGATATAATTAAGTCGAGACTAAAGCTGCAAATAGTTGAAGAAGAAGAAGAAGAAGAAGAAGAAGAAGAAGAAGAAGAAGAAGAAGAAGAGAAAAATGAACAGGATATGTGTAAGGATGCAGAGGAAATCATTGATATAACTTATGATGCCATCCAACAACATACTTATGAAGAAATAAATTATCAGATGGAAACAAATAATAGACCCAAGAGACTCTACCCCGGACCTACATACTTTTAAGGAGAGAAAGAACAAGAAAAAAAGAAAAGAAAGATATAGTCTGTAATAGGCTGAAAAATTTGGTGAAAGATGCTACTACAAGCATCCAAAGATATGCCATAATTATGAAATATATGGTAAATGTGCGTATTTAGACGGATATGGAGACGAATGCAGAGATCTCCATCCAAAAATATGCAAAAACCCTAAAAGAAGGAAAAGGATGCAGTTTCAACAAAAAATGTCGATATATGCATCCTGCAACTATGAATGAGAGTAAGAAAACTCAGCAAACTGAAAAGAAAAACAAAAATGAAACAAAAAAGCAGGCCGCGTATATACCGCACTATGCACCAAAAAAGGCCTTTCAACCCAAATCTCCACAAATAGAGCCCAACTACAAAGAATGAATCTATAATGCCAGGGGTTGGTGCAGATATGGGGATAATTGCAGGTTTACACACAAAAATAAGTATGAAAGCGAAAGAACAAATATGGAAAAGTTGGATTTTTTAATGGCAGAATTCCGAGAAATGAAGAAAAGAACATCATATCAGAACAGGAAGGAAGCATGGGAGAATCCATATTATTACCAATATTAGATAATGGGAATGAAACACAAACCATAATAGTGATGAATGCACAGGGTTTAGTCACGAGTAACTCTAAAAGGAAAATAGAGTTCCTAGAAGAACTAACCCAAATTGAAAAAATAGATATATTAAATATAAGTAAAACATGGTATTCCTAAGAGACTGGCAGTGATGACCAGATAAAGGGTTTCCAAACTTATAGATCAGACAGAAAAAATAGGAATCAAGGGGGAACCGCAATATATGGAATAGACATAAATCAAGGAAAAGTCTGTGAAAAATACAGCAACACAGAATGTGAATTGATTGCGGTAGAATTTGAATTTGAAAAACTAGTGAATATTGTAGTTTACAGACCCCCAAATACTAAGGAGTTTGACATAATAATAGAAAAAATAGATGATATATGTAGAAACTATAAAGACTGGAATATACTCCTATCCGGAGATTTTAACTTTCCTTCCGTGGTTGTATGTATACATATAAAAAAGAGAGTAATAGTAGCGCAGAAGATAAGAGGCAATTTGAAAAGCTTCAAGATATGCTATTAGAACATAATATGCAACAAATAAACCACATTCCAACAAGAAAGGAAAATGTCCTAGATCTAGTATTTGTGAATGAGGTGAATTATGTTAAAGAAATAATAGTGTATAACACGGGAATTTCAGACCACAATGTCATAGAATTGATAGTTCATTCCAAAGCAAGTGATCACAGAATTAATAAAAGCACAAAACTTTGGGAAGGATATGGAAAATATAATTTTTACAGTAAGAATATAAAATGGTCAGAAATAAATGAAGAACTGAATAAAGAATGGAAAAATGTATTTGTAAGTGATAATATACAGGTAAATACTGTACAAAATACTGGAGAAAATTGTTGAAAAATATGTACCGAAAAAAAACAATAAACAAAAGACGTGCATACCAAGAGACAGAAGGATCTTATTTCAGAAAATTAGAAAGTGGAAGAAAAATCTTGCAAAAGAAAAAAATGTGTGGAAAATGAGGGAAATAAAATGTAAGATAGAAAATGCAGAACAAAAGATTATGCAGTCGAAAGAAAATGAAAAAAGGGACTTAGAAGAAAGGACACTTCAAAATATAAAAAGAAACCCCAAAGTACTTTACTCCTATGCAAAAAAGATGAATAAAGGGAGATTAGAAATAGGCCCTCTAAGAATTGAAGGACGGCTAACGAATGAAAAAAAAGGAAATGTGCAACATATTAGCAGAAAAATATAAGAGTGAGTTCACACCAAGAATTGCGAATGAGAATAATGAAACAGAAATGAGAGAAGAAAATGTTGAATATCTAACGGATATAGATATTAATGAAGAAGATATTGTCACGGCTATAAACGAAATTAAAAATGGATCGGCAGCCGGACCAGATGGAGTTCCAGCGATTTTGTTAAAAAAAAACTGCAAACACTATCGTGAAGCCGCTTGCAATACTGCTAAGACAAAGTGTAGATATGAGCGAGATATATGTTAAACATAAATTAGCCTATATAACCCCTATCTTCAAAAGTGGATCAAGACTAGAGGCAAGCAATTATAGACCTCTTAGTCTAACATCACATATTATGAAAGTGTATGAGAGGGTAATAAAAAAGAAAATAATGAACCATTTGGTCAAAAATAATTTGTTTAATATGGGTCAACATGGTTTCGTGCCTGGAAAAAGTACACAGACCCAACTGATAGCACACTATGAAAACATATACAAAAATATGATAAATGAAAAAGACACAGATGTGATCTATCTAGATTTTGCAAAAGCCTTTGACAAGGTAGACCATAACATATTGGAGAAAAAAATGAGAAAGCATAATATTGTGGGAAAGATAGGAAAATGGGTAAAAGAATTCCTGCAAAACAGAAAACAGATAGTGGTTGCAAATGACGAGAAATCAGATGAAGCCCAGGTAATATCGGGTGTGCCACAAGGTGCGGTACTAGCTGCTCTGCTGTTTGTTATTATGATCTCAGACATAGACTGTGATGTTGAAAACTCCGTTGTGAGAAGTTTCGCCGATGACACAAGAATAAGTAGAGAAATTACTTGTGATGAAGATAGGAACTCGCTACAAAGAGATCTAAACAAAATATATGAATGGGCGGAGATAAATAGGATGGTATTTAACTCCGATAAATTCGAATCAATAAATTATGGAAACAGAGAAGGAATGGTGTATGCATACAAGGGACCTAATAATGAGACAATCACAAACAAGGAAGCAATTAAAGACCTTGGTGTAATTTTAAATAGGAATATGTTATGCAACGACCAAATAGCAACACTGTTGGCTAAATGTAAAGCAAAAATGGGAATGTTATTCAGACACTTTAAAACAAGAAAAGCTGAACACATGATTATGCCTTACAAAACTTATGTACGTAGTACACTCGAGTACTGCAATGTGATATGGTACCCACACTTCCAAAAGGATATTGCGCAAATAGAGAGTGTACAAAGGTCCTATACTGCTAGAATAGAAGAAGTTAAGGACCTTAACTACTGGGAAAGACTGCAATTTTTAAAACTATACAGTCTAGAAAGGAGAAGAGAACGCTACATGATAATACAAGCATGGAAGCAAATAGAAGGAATTACTGAAAACATCATGGAGCTTAAAATATCAGAAAGAGCAAGCCGAGGTAGATTAATAGTGCCAAAAAATATTCCAGGTAAACTGAGAAAGGCGCACAGGACATTAATCCACTACGCACCAGCATCGATAATGCAGCGACTATTTAATGTGCTGCCAGCTCATCTAAGAAACATATCAGGAGTGAGCGTAGATGCGTTTAAGAATAAGCTCGATAAATACCTAAGATGCATCCCAGACCATCCAACACTGGAAGATGCAAAATACACCGGAAGATGCATTAGCAACTCTCTGGTGGATATACGAGGTGCCTCACACTGAGGGACCTGGGGGAACCCAAACAAAAAATAAGGCAATAAGTAAGGCTCTCTCTTGCTTGCAATTATTCCTGAATGATATTCTCTCTCTCTCTCTCTCTCTCTCTTACATGCAATTATTCCTGAACGATATTTTTTTTTCTCTCTCTCTCTCTCTCTCTCTCTCTTGCTTGCAATTATTCCTGAACGATACTCTCTCTCTCTCTCTCTCTCTCTCTCTCTTGCTTGCAATTATTCCTGAATGATATTCTCTCTCTCTCTCTTACATGCAATTATTCCTGAACGATATTTTCTCTCTCTCTCTCTCTCTCTCTCTCTCTCTCTCTTACATGCAATTATTCCTGAACGATATTTTTTTTTTCTCTCTCTCTCTCTCTCTCTCTCTCTCTCTCTCTCTCTCTCTCTCTCTCTCTCTCTCTCTCTTTTGCTTGCAATTATTCGTGAACGATATTCTCTCTCTCTCTCTCTCT
>NC_090727.1:140540974-140560201 GCF_036898095.1 Palaemon carinicauda | reverse complement strand
TATGATGATGTAGAAGTTCCTTTTCAAGCCTTTCAATTTTCTTTTTATTCTTCTTCTTCTCTTCCTTTTCACTTTCCTTCTCCTGCTTCTCCATTCCAGCCTCCTCCTTTTTCTCCTTCTCCTTCCTTCCATTCTCCTTCTCTTTCTGACTATGATGATGTAGAAGCTCCTTTTCAAGTCTTTCCGATTTTCTTTTTATTCTTCTTCTCCTCCTTTTCACTTTCCTTCTCGTGCTTCTCCATTCCAGCCTCCTCCTTTTTCTCCTTCTCCTCCCTTCCATTCTCCTTCTCTTTCTGACTATGATGATGTAGAAGCTCCTTTTCAAGTCTTTCGATTTTCTTTTTATTCTTCTTCTCCTCCTTTTCTCTTTCCTTCTCGTGCTTCTCCATTCCAGCCTCCTCCTTTTTCTCCTTCTCCTCCCTTCCATTCTCCTTCTCTTTCTGATTATGATGATGTTGAAGCTCCTTTTCAAGCCTTTCAATTTTCTTTTTATTCTTCTTCTTCTCTTCCTTTTCACTTTCCTTCTCGTGCTTCTCCATTCCAGCCTCCTCCTTTTTCTCCTTCTCCTCCCTTCCATTCTCCTTCTCTTTCTGATTATGATGATGTAGAAGCTCCTTTTCAAGCCTTTCAATTTTCTTTTTATTCTTCTTCTTCTCTTCCTTTTCACTTTCCTTCTCGTGCTTCTCCATTCCAGCCTCCTCCTTTTTCTCCTTCTCCTCCCTTCCATTCTCCTTCTCTTTCTGATTATGATGATGTTGAAGCTTCTTTTCAAGCCTTTCAATTTTCTTTTTATTCTTCTTCTTCTCTTCCTTTTCACTTTCCTTCTCGTGCTTCTCCATTCCAGCCTCCTCCTTTTTCTCCTTCTCCTCCCTTCCATTCTCCTTCTCTTTCTGATTATGATGATGTTGAAGCTTCTTTTCAAGCCTTTCAATTTTCTTTTTATTCTTCTTCTTCTCTTCCTTTTCACTTTCCTTCTCGTGCTTCTCCATTCCAGCCTCCTCCTTTTTCTCTTTCTCCTCCCTTCCATTCTCCTTCTTTTTCTGATTATGATGATGTAGAAGCTCCTTTTCAAGTCTTTCGATTTTCTTTTTATTCTTCTTCTTCTCTTCCTTTTCACTTTCCTTCTCGTGCTTCTCCATTCCAGCCTCCTCCTTTTTCTCCTTCTCCTCCCTTCCATTCTCCTTCTCTTTCTGATTATGATGATGTTGAAGCTCCTTTTCAAGCCTTTCAATTTTCTTTTTATTCTTCTTCTTCTCCTCCTTTTCACTTTCCTTCTCCTGCTTCTCCATTCCAGCCTCCTCCTTTTTCTCCTTCTCCTCCCTTCCATTCTCCTTCTCTTTCTGATTATGATGATGTTGAAGCTTCTTTTCAAGCCTTTCAATTTTCTTTTTATTCTTCTTCTTCTCTTCCTTTTCACTTTCCTTCTCGTGCTTCTCCATTCCAGCCTCCTCCTTTTTCTCCTTCTCCTCCCTTCCATTCTCCTTCTCTTTCTGATTATGATGATGTAGAAGCTCCTTTTCAAGCCTTTCAATTTTCTTTTTATTCTTCTTCTTCTCTTCCTTTTCACTTTCCTTCTCGTGCTTCTCCATTCCAGCCTCCTCCTTTTTCTCCTTCTCCTCCCTTCCATTCTCCTTCTCTTTCTGATTATGATGATGTTGAAGCTTCTTTTCAAGCCTTTCAATTTTCTTTTTATTCTTCTTCTTCTCTTCCTTTTCACTTTCCTTCTCGTGCTTCTCCATTCCAGCCTCCTCCTTTTTCTCCTTCTCCTCCCTTCCATTCTCCTTCTCTTTCTGATTATGATGATGTAGAAGCTCCTTTTCAAGCCTTTCAATTTTCTTTTTATTCTTCTTCTTCTCTTCCTTTTCACTTTCCTTCTCGTGCTTCTCCATTCCAGCCTCCTCCTTTTTCTCCTTCTCCTCCCTTCCATTCTCCTTCTCTTTCTGATTATGATGATGTTGAAGCTTCTTTTCAAGCCTTTCAATTTTCTTTTTATTCTTCTTCTTCTCTTCCTTTTCACTTTCCTTCTCGTGCTTCTCCATTCCAGCCTCCTCCTTTTTCTCTTTCTCCTCCCTTCCATTCTCCTTCTTTTTCTGATTATGATGATGTAGAAGCTCCTTTTCAAGTCTTTCGATTTTCTTTTTATTCTTCTTCTTCTCTTCCTTTTCACTTTCCTTCTCGTGCTTCTCCATTCCAGCCTCCTCCTTTTTCTCTTTCTCCTCCCTTCCATTCTCCTTCTTTTTCTGATTATGATGATGTAGAAGCTCCTTTTCAAGTCTTTCGATTTTCTTTTTATTCTTCTTCTTCTCTTCCTTTTCACTTTCCTTCTCGTGCTTCTCCATTCCAGCCTCCTCCTTTTTCTCTTTCTCCTCCCTTCCATTCTCCTTCTTTTTCTGATTATGATGATGTAGAAGCTCCTTTTCAAGTCTTTCGATTTTCTTTTTATTCTTCTTCTTCTCTTCCTTTTCACTTTCCTTCTCGTGCTTCTCCATTCCAGCCTCCTCCTTTTTCTCCTTCTCCTCCCTTCCATTCTCCTTCTCTTTCTGATTATGATGATGTTGAAGCTTCTTTTCAAGCCTTTCAATTTTCTTTTTATTCTTCTTCTTCTCTTCCTTTTCACTTTCCTTCTCGTGCTTCTCCATTCCAGCCTCCTCCTTTTTCTCCTTCTCCTCCCTTCCATTCTCCTTCTTTTTCTGATTATGATGATGTAGAAGCTCCTTTTCAAGCCTTTCAATTTTCTTTTTATTCTTCTTCTTCTCTTCCTTTTCACTTTCCTTCTCGTGCTTCTCCATTCCAGCCTCCTCCTTTTTCTCTTTCTCCTCCCTTCCATTCTCCTTCTCTTTCTGATTATGATGATGTAGAAGCTCCTTTTCAAGTCTTTCGATTTTCTTTTTATTCTTCTTCTTCTCTTCCTTTTCACTTTCCTTCTCGTGCTTCTCCATTCCAGCCTCCTCCTTTTTCTCCTTCTCCTCCCTTCCATTCTCCTTCTCTTTCTGATTATGATGATGTAGAAGCTCCTTTTCAAGCCTTTCAATTTTCTTTTTATTCTTCTTCTTCTCTTCCTTTTCACTTTCCTTCTCGTGCTTCTCCATTCCAGCCTCCTCCTTTTTCTCCTTCTCCTCCCTTCCATTCTCCTTCTCTTTCTGATTATGATGATGTTGAAGCTCCTTTTCAAGCCTTTCAATTTTCTTTTTATTCTTCTTCTTCTCTTCCTTTTCACTTTCCTTCTCGTGCTTCTCCATTCCAGCCTCCTCCTTTTTCTCCTTCTCCTCCCTTCCATTCTCCTTCTCTTTCTGATTATGATGATGTAGAAGCTCCTTTTCAAGTCTTTCGATTTTCTTTTTATTCTTCTTCTTCTCTTCCTTTTCACTTTCCTTCTCGTGCTTCTCCATTCCAGCCTCCTCCTTTTTCTCCTTCTCCTCCCTTCCATTCTCCTTCTCTTTCTGATTATGATGATGTAGAAGCTCCTTTTCAAGTCTTTCGATTTTCTTTTTATTCTTCTTCTCCTCCTTTTCACTTTCCTTCTCCTGCTTCTCCATTCCAGCCTCCTCCTTTTTCTCCTTCTCCTCCCTTCCATTCTCCTTCTCTTTCTGATTATGATGATGTAGAAGCTCCTTTTCAAGCCTTTCAATTTTCTTTTTATTCTTCTTCTTCTCTTCCTTTTCACTTTCCTTCTCGTGCTTCTCCATTCCAGCCTCCTCCTTTTTCTCCTTCTCCTCCCTTCCATTCTCCTTCTCTTTCTGATTATGATGATGTAGAAGCTCCTTTTCAAGTCTTTCGATTTTCTTTTTATTCTTCTTCTTCTCCTCCTTTTCACTTTCCTTCTCGTGCTTCTCCATTCCAGCCTCCTCCTTTTTCTCCTTCTCCTCCCTTCCATTCTCCTTCTCTTTCTGATTATGATGATGTAGAAGCTCCTTTTCAAGTCTTTCGATTTTCTTTTTATTCTTCTTCTTCTCTTCCTTTTCACTTTCCTTCTCGTGCTTCTCCATTCCAGCCTCCTCCTTTTTCTCCTTCTCCTCCCTTCCATTCTCCTTCTCTTTCTGATTATGATGATGTAGAAGCTCCTTTTCAAGTCTTTCGATTTTCTTTTTATTCTTCTTCTTCTCTTCCTTTTCACTTTCCTTCTCGTGCTTCTCCATTCCAGCCTCCTCCTTTTTCTCCTTCTCCTCCCTTCCATTCTCCTTCTCTTTCTGATTATGATGATGTAGAAGCTCCTTTTCAAGTCTTTCGATTTTCTTTTTATTCTTCTTCTTCTCTTCCTTTTCACTTTCCTTCTCGTGCTTCTCCATTCCAGCCTCCTCCTTTTTCTCCTTCTCCTCCCTTCCATTCTCCTTCTCTTTCTGATTATGATGATGTTGAAGCTCCTTTTCAAGCCTTTCAATTTTCTTTTTATTCTTCTTCTTCTCTTCCTTTTCACTTTCCTTCTCGTGCTTCTCCATTCCAGCCTCCTCCTTTTTCTCCTTCTCCTCCCTTCCATTCTCCTTCTCTTTCTGATTATGATGATGTAGAAGCTCCTTTTCAAGCCTTTCAATTTTCTTTTTATTCTTCTTCTTCTCTTCCTTTTCACTTTCCTTCTCGTGCTTCTCCATTCCAGCCTCCTCCTTTTTCTCCTTCTCCTCCCTTCCATTCTCCTTCTCTTTCTGATTATGATGATGTTGAAGCTCCTTTTCAAGCCTTTCAATTTTCTTTTTATTCTTCTTCTTCTCTTCCTTTTCACTTTCCTTCTCGTGCTTCTCCATTCCAGCCTCCTCCTTTTTCTCCTTCTCCTCCCTTCCATTCTCCTTCTCTTTCTGATTATGATGATGTTGAAGCTCCTTTTCAAGCCTTTCAATTTTCTTTTTATTCTTCTTCTTCTCTTCCTTTTCACTTTCCTTCTCGTGCTTCTCCATTCCAGCCTCCTCCTTTTTCTCCTTCTCCTCCCTTCCATTCTCCTTCTCTTTCTGATTATGATGATGTAGAAGCTCCTTTTCAAGCCTTTCAATTTTCTTTTTATTCTTCTTCTTCTCTTCCTTTTCACTTTCCTTCTCGTGCTTCTCCATTCCAGCCTCCTCCTTTTTCTCCTTCTCCTCCCTTCCATTCTCCTTCTCTTTCTGATTATGATGATGTTGAAGCTCCTTTTCAAGCCTTTCAATTTTCTTTTTATTCTTCTTCTTCTCTTCCTTTTCACTTTCCTTCTCGTGCTTCTCCATTCCAGCCTCCTCCTTTTTCTCCTTCTCCTCCCTTCCATTCTCCTTCTCTTTCTGATTATGATGATGTTGAAGCTCCTTTTCAAGCCTTTCAATTTTCTTTTTATTCTTCTTCTTCTCTTCCTTTTCACTTTCCTTCTCGTGCTTCTCCATTCCAGCCTCCTCCTTTTTCTCCTTCTCCTCCCTTCCATTCTCCTTCTCTTTCTGATTATGATGATGTAGAAGCTCCTTTTCAAGCCTTTCAATTTTCTTTTTATTCTTCTTCTTCTCTTCCTTTTCACTTTCCTTCTCGTGCTTCTCCATTCCAGCCTCCTCCTTTTTCTCCTTCTCCTCCCTTCCATTCTCCTTCTCTTTCTGATTATGATGATGTTGAAGCTCCTTTTCAAGCCTTTCAATTTTCTTTTTATTCTTCTTCTTCTCTTCCTTTTCACTTTCCTTCTCGTGCTTCTCCATTCCAGCCTCCTCCTTTTTCTCTTCTCCTCCCTTCCATTCTCCTTCTCTTTCTGATTATGATGATGTAGAAGCTCCTTTTCAAGTCTTTCGATTTTCTTTTTATTCTTCTTCTTCTCTTCCTTTTCACTTTCCTTCTCGTGCTTCTCCATTCCAGCCTCCTCCTTTTTCTCCTTCTCCTCCCTTCCATTCTCCTTCTCTTTCTGATTATGATGATGTAGAAGCTCCTTTTCAAGCCTTTCAATTTTCTTTTTATTCTTCTTCTTCTCTTCCTTTTCACTTTCCTTCTCGTGCTTCTCCATTCCAGCCTCCTCCTTTTTCTCCTTCTCCTCCCTTCCATTCTCCTTCTCTTTCTGATTATGATGATGTAGAAGCTCCTTTTCAAGTCTTTCGATTTTCTTTTTATTCTTCTTCTTCTCTTCCTTTTCACTTTCCTTCTCGTGCTTCTCCATTCCAGCCTCCTCCTTTTTCTCCTTCTCCTCCCTTCCATTCTCCTTCTCTTTCTGATTATGATGATGTAGAAGCTCCTTTTCAAGCCTTTCAATTTTCTTTTTATTCTTCTTCTTCTCTTCCTTTTCACTTTCCTTCTCGTGCTTCTCCATTCCAGCCTCCTCCTTTTTCTCCTTCTCCTCCCTTCCATTCTCCTTCTCTTTCTGATTATGATGATGTAGAAGCTCCTTTTCAAGTCTTTCGATTTTCTTTTTATTCTTCTTCTTCTCTTCCTTTTCACTTTCCTTCTCGTGCTTCTCCATTCCAGCCTCCTCCTTTTTCTCCTTCTCCTCCCTTCCATTCTCCTTCTCTTTCTGATTATGATGATGTAGAAGCTCCTTTTCAAGTCTTTCGATTTTCTTTTTATTCTTCTTCTTCTCTTCCTTTTCACTTTCCTTCTCGTGCTTCTCCATTCCAGCCTCCTCCTTTTTCTCCTTCTCCTCCCTTCCATTCTCCTTCTCTTTCTGATTATGATGATGTAGAAGCTCCTTTTCAAGCCTTTCAATTTTCTTTTTATTCTTCTTCTTCTCTTCCTTTTCACTTTCCTTCTCGTGCTTCTCCATTCCAGCCTCCTCCTTTTTCTCCTTCTCCTCCCTTCCATTCTCCTTCTCTTTCTGATTATGATGATGTAGAAGCTCCTTTTCAAGCCTTTCAATTTTCTTTTTATTCTTCTTCTTCTCTTCCTTTTCACTTTCCTTCTCGTGCTTCTCCATTCCAGCCTCCTCCTTTTTCTCCTTCTCCTCCCTTCCATTCTCCTTCTCTTTCTGATTATGATGATGTAGAAGCTCCTTTTCAAGCCTTTCAATTTTCTTTTTATTCTTCTTCTTCTCTTCCTTTTCACTTTCCTTCTCGTGCTTCTCCATTCCAGCCTCCTCCTTTTTCTCCTTCTCCTCCCTTCCATTCTCCTTCTCTTTCTGATTATGATGATGTAGAAGCTCCTTTTCAAGCCTTTCAATTTTCTTTTTATTCTTCTTCTTCTCTTCCTTTTCACTTTCCTTCTCGTGCTTCTCCATTCCAGCCTCCTCCTTTTTCTCCTTCTCCTCCCTTCCATTCTCCTTCTCTTTCTGATTATGATGATGTAGAAGCTCCTTTTCAAGCCTTTCAATTTTCTTT
Organism: Palaemon carinicauda; assembly: GCF_036898095.1. Taxonomy (NCBI): domain Eukaryota; kingdom Metazoa; phylum Arthropoda; class Malacostraca; order Decapoda; family Palaemonidae; genus Palaemon; species Palaemon carinicauda. Next base: position 140,552,966 of record NC_090727.1, on the reverse strand, counting down.
TTATTCTTCTTCTTCTCTTCCTTTTCACTTTCCTTCTCGTGCTTCTCCATTCCAGCCTCCTCCTTTTTCTCCTTCTCCTCCCTTCCATTCTCCTTCTCTTTCTGATTATGATGATGTAGAAGCTCCTTTTCAAGCCTTTCAATTTTCTTTTTATTCTTCTTCTTCTCTTCCTTTTCACTTTCCTTCTCGTGCTTCTCCATTCCAGCCTCCTCCTTTTTCTCCTTCTCCTCCCTTCCATTCTCCTTCTCTTTCTGATTATGATGATGTAGAAGCTCCTTTTCAAGCCTTTCAATTTTCTTTTTATTCTTCTTCTTCTCTTCCTTTTCACTTTCCTTCTCGTGCTTCTCCATTCCAGCCTCCTCCTTTTTCTCCTTCTCCTCCCTTCCATTCTCCTTCTCTTTCTGATTATGATGATGTTAGAAGCTCCTTTTCAAGCCTTTCAATTTTCTTTTTATTCTTCTTCTTCTCTTCCTTTTCACTTTCCTTCTCGTGCTTCTCCATTCCAGCCTCCTCCTTTTTCTCCTTCTCCTCCCTTCCATTCTCCTTCTCTTTCTGATTATGATGATGTAGAAGCTCCTTTTCAAGCCTTTCAATTTTCTTTTTATTCTTCTTCTTCTCTTCCTTTTCACTTTCCTTCTCGTGCTTCTCCATTCCAGCCTCCTCCTTTTTCTCCTTCTCCTCCCTTCCATTCTCCTTCTCTTTCTGATTATGATGATGTAGAAGCTCCTTTTCAAGCCTTTCAATTTTCTTTTTATTCTTCTTCTTCTCTTCCTTTTCACTTTCCTTCTCGTGCTTCTCCATTCCAGCCTCCTCCTTTTTCTCCTTCTCCTCCCTTCCATTCTCCTTCTCTTTCTGATTATGATGATGTTGAAGCTCCTTTTCAAGCCTTTCAATTTTCTTTTTATTCTTCTTCTTCTCTTCCTTTTCACTTTCCTTCTCGTGCTTCTCCATTCCAGCCTCCTCCTTTTTCTCCTTCTCCTCCCTTCCATTCTCCTTCTCTTTCTGATTATGATGATGTAGAAGCTCCTTTTCAAGCCTTTCAATTTTCTTTTTATTCTTCTTCTTCTCTTCCTTTTCACTTTCCTTCTCGTGCTTCTCCATTCCAGCCTCCTCCTTTTTCTCCTTCTCCTCCCTTCCATTCTCCTTCTCTTTCTGATTATGATGATGTTGAAGCTCCTTTTCAAGCCTTTCAATTTTCTTTTTATTCTTCTTCTTCTCTTCCTTTTCACTTTCCTTCTCGTGCTTCTCCATTCCAGCCTCCTCCTTTTTCTCCTTCTCCTCCCTTCCATTCTCCTTCTCTTTCTGATTATGATGATGTAGAAGCTCCTTTTCAAGCCTTTCAATTTTCTTTTTATTCTTCTTCTTCTCTTCCTTTTCACTTTCCTTCTCGTGCTTCTCCATTCCAGCCTCCTCCTTTTTCTCCTTCTCCTCCCTTCCATTCTCCTTCTCTTTCTGATTATGATGATGTAGAAGCTCCTTTTCAAGCCTTTCAATTTTCTTTTTATTCTTCTTCTTCTCTTCCTTTTCACTTTCCTTCTCGTGCTTCTCCATTCCAGCCTCCTCCTTTTTCTCCTTCTCCTCCCTTCCATTCTCCTTCTCTTTCTGATTATGATGATGTTGAAGCTCCTTTTCAAGCCTTTCAATTTTCTTTTTATTCTTCTTCTTCTCTTCCTTTTCACTTTCCTTCTCGTGCTTCTCCATTCCAGCCTCCTCCTTTTTCTCCTTCTCCTCCCTTCCATTCTCCTTCTCTTTCTGATTATGATGATGTAGAAGCTCCTTTTCAAGCCTTTCAATTTTCTTTTTATTCTTCTTCTTCTCTTCCTTTTCACTTTCCTTCTCGTGCTTCTCCATTCCAGCCTCCTCCTTTTTCTCCTTCTCCTCCCTTCCATTCTCCTTCTCTTTCTGATTATGATGATGTAGAAGCTCCTTTTCAAGTCTTTCGATTTTCTTTTTATTCTTCTTCTTCTCTTCCTTTTCACTTTCCTTCTCGTGCTTCTCCATTCCAGCCTCCTCCTTTTTCTCCTTCTCCTCCCTTCCATTCTCCTTCTCTTTCTGATTATGATGATGTAGAAGCTCCTTTTCAAGTCTTTCGATTTTCTTTTTATTCTTCTTCTCCTCCTTTTCACTTTCCTTCTCCTGCTTCTCCATTCCAGCCTCCTCCTTTTTCTCCTTCTCCTCCCTTCCATTCTCCTTCTCTTTCTGATTATGATGATGTAGAAGCTCCTTTTCAAGCCTTTCAATTTTCTTTTTATTCTTCTTCTTCTCTTCCTTTTCACTTTCCTTCTCGTGCTTCTCCATTCCAGCCTCCTCCTTTTTCTCCTTCTCCTCCCTTCCATTCTCCTTCTCTTTCTGATTATGATGATGTAGAAGCTCCTTTTCAAGCCTTTCAATTTTCTTTTTATTCTTCTTCTTCTCCTCCTTTTCACTTTCCTTCTCCTGCTTCTCCATTCCAGCCTCCTCCTTTTTCTCCTTCTCCTCCCTTCCATTCTCCTTCTCTTTCTGATTATGATGATGTAGAAGCTCCTTTTCAAGTCTTTCGATTTTCTTTTTATTCTTCTTCTCCTCCTTTTCACTTTCCTTCTCCTGCTTCTCCATTCCAGCCTCCTCTTTTTCTCCTTCTCCTCCCTTCCATTCTCCTTCTCTTTCTGATTATGATGATGTAGAAGCTCCTTTTCAAGTCTTTCGATTTTCTTTTTATTCTTCTTCTCCTCCTTTTCACTTTCCTTCTCCTGCTTCTCCATTCCAGCCTCCTCCTTTTTCTCCTTCTCCTCCCTTCCATTCTCCTTCTCTTTCTGATTATGATGATGTAGAAGCTCCTTTTCAAGCCTTTCAATTTTCTTTTTATTCTTCTTCTTCTCTCCTTTTCACTTTCCTTCTCGTGCTTCTCCATTCCAGCCTCCTCCTTTTTCTCCTTCTCCTCCTTCCATTCTCCTTCTCTTTCTGATTATGATGATGTAGAAGCTCCTTTTCAAGCCTTTCAATTTTCTTTTTATTCTTCTTCTTCTCCTCCTTTTCACTTTCCTTCTCCTGCTTCTCCATTCCAGCCTCCTCCTTTTTCTCCTTCTCCTCCCTTCCATTCTCCTTCTCTTTCTGATTATGATGATGTAGAAGCTCCTTTTCAAGCCTTTCAATTTTCTTTTTATTCTTCTTCTTCTCTTCCTTTTCACTTTCCTTCTCCTGCTTCTCCATTCCAGCCTCCTCCTTTTTCTCCTTCTCCTCCCTTCCATTCTCCTTCTCTTTCTGATTATGATGATGTAGAAGCTCCTTTTCAAGTCTTTCGATTTTCTTTTTATTCTTCTTCTCCTCCTTTTCACTTTCCTTCTCCTGCTTCTCCATTCCAGCCTCCTCCTTTTTCTCCTTCTCCTTCCTTCCATTCTCCTTCTCTTTCTGATTATGATGATGTAGAAGCTCCTTTTCAAGCCTTTCGATTTTCTTTTTATTCTTCTTCTCCTCCTTTTCACTTTCCTTCTCCTGCTTCTCCATTCCAGCCTCCTCCTTTTTCTCCTTCTCCTCCCTTCCATTCTCCTTCTCTTTCTGATTATGATGATGTAGAAGCTCCTTTTCAAGCCTTTCGATTTTCTTTTTATTCTTCTTCTCCTCCTTTTCACTTTCCTTCTCCTGCTTCTCCATTCCAGCCTCCTCCTTTTTCTCCTTCTCCTTCCTTCCATTCTCCTTCTCTTTCTGATTATGATGATGTAGAAGCTCCTTTTCAAGTCTTTCGATTTTCTTTTTATTCTTCTTCTCTTCCTTTTCACTTTCCTTCTCCTGCTTCTCCATTCCAGCCTCCTCCTTTTTCTCCTTCTCCTTCCTTCCATTCTCCTTCTCTTTCTGATTATGATGATGTAGAAGCTCCTTTTCAAGTCTTTCGATTTTCTTTTTATTCTTCTTCTTCTCCTCCTTTTCACTTTCCTTCTCCTGCTTCTCCATTCCAGCCTCCTCCTTTTTCTCCTTCTCCTTCCTTCCATTCTCCTTCTCTTTCTGATTATGATGATGTAGAAGCTCCTTTTCAAGTCTTTCGATTTTCTTTTTATTCTTCTTCTTCTCCTCCTTTTCACTTTCCTTCTCCTGCTTCTCCATTCCAGCCTCCTCCTTTTTCTCCTTCTCCTTCCTTCCATTCTCCTTCTCTTTCTGATTATGATGATGTAGAAGCTCCTTTTCAAGTCTTTCGATTTTCTTTTTATTCTTCTTCTTCTCCTCCTTTTCACTTTCCTTCTCCTGCTTCTCCATTCCAGCCTCCTCCTTTTTCTCCTTCTCCTTCCTTCCATTCTCCTTCTCTTTCTGATTATGATGATGTAGAAGCTCCTTTTCAAGTCTTTCGATTTTCTTTTTATTCTTCTTCTTCTCTCCTTTTCACTTTCCTTCTCCTGCTTCTCCATTCCAGCCTCCTCCTTTTTCTCCTTCTCCTTCCTTCCATTCTCCTTCTCTTTCTGATTATGATGATGTAGAAGCTCCTTTTCAAGTCTTTCGATTTTCTTTTTATTCTTCTTCTTCTCCTCCTTTTCACTTTCCTTCTCCTGCTTCTCCATTCCAGCCTCCTCCTTTTTCTCCTTCTCCTTCCTTCCATTTTCCTTCTCTTTCTGATTATGATGATGTAGAAGCTCCTTTTCAAGTCTATCGATTTTCTTTTTATTCTTCTTCTTCTCCTCCTTTTCACTTTCCTTCTCCTGCTTCTCCATTCCAGCCTCCTCCTTTTTCTCCTTCTCCTCCTTCCATTCTCCTTCTCTTTCTGATTATGATGATGTAGAAGCTCCTTTTCAAGTCTTTCGATTTTCTTTTTATTCTTCTTCTTCTCTCCTTTTCACTTTCCTTCTCCTGCTTCTCCATTCCAGCCTCCTCCTTTTTCTCCTTCTCCTTCCTTCCATTCTCCTTCTCTTTCTGATTATGATGATGTAGAAGCTCCTTTTCAAGTCTTTCGATTTTCTTTTTATTCTTCTTCTTCTCCTCCTTTTCACTTTCCTTCTCCTGCTTCTCCATTCCAGCCTCCTCCTTTTTCTCCTTCTCCTCCTTCCATTCTCCTTCTCTTTCTGATTATGATGATGTAGAAGCTCCTTTTCAAGTCTTTCGATTTTCTTTTTATTCTTCTTCTTCTCCTCCTTTTCACTTTCCTTCTCCTGCTTCTCCATTCCAGCCTCCTCCTTTTTCTCCTTCTCCTTCCTTCCATTCTCCTTCTCTTTCTGATTATGATGATGTAGAAGCTCCTTTTCAAGTCTTTCGATTTTCTTTTTATTCTTCTTCTTCTCCTCCTTTTCACTTTCCTTCTCCTGCTTCTCCATTCCAGCCTCCTCCTTTTTCTCCTTCTCCTTCCTTCCATTCTCCTTCTCTTTCTGATTATGATGATGTAGAAGCTCCTTTTCAAGTCTTTCGATTTTCTTTTTATTCTTCTTCTTCTCCTCCTTTTCACTTTCCTTCTCCTGCTTCTCCATTCCAGCCTCCTCCTTTTTCTCCTTCTCCTCCCTTCCATTCTCCTTCTCTTTCTGATTATGATGATGTAGAAGCTCCTTTTCAAGTCTTTCGATTTTCTTTTTATTCTTCTTCTCCTCCTTTTCACTTTCCTTCTCCTGCTTCTCCATTCCAGCCTCCTCCTTTTTCTCCTTCTCCTTCCTTCCATTCTCCTTCTCTTTCTGATTATGATGATGTAGAAGCTCCTTTTCAAGTCTTTCGATTTTCTTTTTATTCTTCTTCTTCTCCTCCTTTTCACTTTCCTTCTCCTGCTTCTCCATTCCAGCCTCCTCCTTTTTCTCCTTCTCCTTCCTTCCATTCTCCTTCTCTTTCTGATTATGATGATGTAGAAGCTCCTTTTCAAGTCTTTCGATTTTCTTTTTATTCTTCTTCTTCTCCTCCTTTTCACTTTCCTTCTCCTGCTTCTCCATTCCAGCCTCCTCCTTTTTCTCCTTCTCCTTCCTTCCATTCTCCTTCTCTTTCTGATTATGATGATGTAGAAGCTCCTTTTCAAGTCTTTCGATTTTCTTTTTATTCTTCTTCTTCTCCTCCTTTTCACTTTCCTTCTCCTGCTTCTCCATTCCAGCCTCCTCCTTTTTCTCCTTCTCCTTCCTTCCATTCTCCTTCTCTTTCTGATTATGATGATGTAGAAGCTCCTTTTCAAGTCTTTCGATTTTCTTTTTATTCTTCTTCTTCTCCTCCTTTTCACTTTCCTTCTCCTGCTTCTCCATTCCAGCCTCCTCCTTTTTCTCCTTCTCCTTCCTTCCATTCTCCTTCTCTTTCTGATTATGATGATGTAGAAGCTCCTTTTCAAGTCTTTCGATTTTCTTTTTATTCTTCTTCTTCTCCTCCTTTTCACTTTCCTTCTCCTGCTTCTCCATTCCAGCCTCCTCCTTTTTCTCCTTCTCCTTCCTTCCATTCTCCTTCTCTTTCTGATTATGATGATGTAGAAGCTCCTTTTCAAGTCTTTCGATTTTCTTTTTATTCTTCTTCTCCTCCTTTTCACTTTCCTTCTCCTGCTTCTCCATTCCAGCCTCCTCCTTTTTCTCCTTCTCCTTCCTTCCATTCTCCTTCTCTTTCTGATTATGATGATGTAGAAGCTCCTTTTCAAGTCTTTCGATTTTCTTTTTATTCTTCTTCTTCTCTCCTTTTCACTTTCCTTCTCCTGCTTCTCCATTCCAGCCTCCTCCTTTTTCTCCTTCTCCTTCCTTCCATTCTCCTTCTCTTTCTGATTATGATGATGTAGAAGCTCCTTTTCAAGTCTTTCGATTTTCTTTTTATTCTTCTTCTTCTCTCCTTTTCACTTTCCTTCTCCTGCTTCTCCATTCCAGCCTCCTCCTTTTTCTCCTTCTCCTTCCTTCCATTCTCCTTCTCTTTCTGATTATGATGATGTAGAAGCTCCTTTTCAAGTCTTTCGATTTTCTTTTTATTCTTCTTCTTCTCCTCCTTTTCACTTTCCTTCTCCTGCTTCTCCATTCCAGCCTCCTCCTTTTTCTCCTTCTCCTCCCTTCCATTCTCCTTCTCTTTCTGATTATGATGATGTAGAAGCTCCTTTTCAAGTCTTTCGATTTTCTTTTTATTCTTCTTCTTCTCTCCTTTTCACTTTCCTTCTCCTGCTTCTCCATTCCAGCCTCCTCCTTTTTCTCCTTCTCCTTCCTTCCATTCTCCTTCTCTTTCTGATTATGATGATGTAGAAGCTCCTTTTCAAGTCTTTCGATTTTCTTTTTATTCTTCTTCTCCTCCTTTTCACTTTCCTTCTCCTGCTTCTCCATTCCAGCCTCCTCCTTTTTCTCCTTCTCCTCCCTTCCATTCTCCTTCTCTTTCTGATTATGATGATGTAGAAGCTCCTTTTCAAGTCTTTCGATTTTCTTTTTATTCTTCTTCTTCTCCTCCTTTTCACTTTCCTTCTCCTGCTTCTCCATTCCAGCCTCCTCCTTTTTCTCCTTCTCCTTCCTTCCATTCTCCTTCTCTTTCTGATTATGATGATGTAGAAGCTCCTTTTCAAGTCTTTCGATTTTCTTTTTATTCTTCTTCTTCTCCTCCTTTTCACTTTCCTTCTCCTGCTTCTCCATTCCAGCCTCCTCCTTTTTCTCCTTCTCCTCCCTTCCATTCTCCTTCTCTTTCTGATTATGATGATGTAGAAGCTCCTTTTCAAGTCTTTCGATTTTCTTTTTATTCTTCTTCTTCTCCTCCTTTTCACTTTCCTTCTCCTGCTTCTCCATTCCAGCCTCCTCCTTTTTCTCCTTCTCCTCCCTTCCATTCTCCTTCTCTTTCTGATTATGATGATGTAGAAGCTCCTTTTCAAGTCTTTCGATTTTCTTTTTATTCTTCTTCTCCTCCTTTTCACTTTCCTTCTCCTGCTTCTCCATTCCAGCCTCCTCCTTTTTCTCCTTCTCCTTCCTTCCATTCTCCTTCTCTTTCTGATTATGATGATGTAGAAGCTCCTTTTCAAGTCTTTCGATTTTCTTTTTATTCTTCTTCTTCTCCTCCTTTTCACTTTCCTTCTCCTGCTTCTCCATTCCAGCCTCCTCCTTTTCTCCTTCTCCTTCCTTCCATTCTCCTTCTCTTTCTGATTATGATGATGTAGAAGCTCCTTTTCAAGTCTTTCGATTTTCTTTTTATTCTTCTTCTTCTCCTCCTTTTCACTTTCCTTCTCCTGCTTCTCCATTCCAGCCTCCTCCTTTTTCTCCTTCTCCTTCCTTCCATTCTCCTTCTCTTTCTGATTATGATGATGTAGAAGCTCCTTTTCAAGTCTTTCGATTTTCTTTTTATTCTTCTTCTTCTCCTCCTTTTCACTTTCCTTCTCCTGCTTCTCCATTCCAGCCTCCTCCTTTTTCTCCTTCTCCTTCCTTCCATTCTCCTTCTCTTTCTGATTATGATGATGTAGAAGCTCCTTTTCAAGTCTTTCGATTTTCTTTTTATTCTTCTTCTTCTCCTCCTTTTCACTTTCCTTCTCGTGCTTCTCCATTCCAGCCTCCTCCTTTTTCTCCTCCTTCCTTCCATTCTCCTTCTCTTTCTGATTATGATGATGTAGAAGCTCCTTTTCAAGTCTTTCGATTTTCTTTTTATTCTTCTTCTTCTCCTCCTTTTCACTTTCCTTCTCTGCTTCTCCATTCCAGCCTCCTCCTTTTTCCTCTCCTTCCTTCCATTCTCCTTCTCTTTCTGATTATGATGATGTAGAAGCTCCTTTTCAAGTCTTCGATTTTCTTTTTATTCTTCTTCTTCTCCTCCTTTTCACTTTCCTTCTCTGCTTCTCCATTCCAGCCTCCTCCTTTTTTCTCCTCCTTCCTTCCATTCTCCTTCTCTTTCTGATTATGATGATGTAGAAGCTCCTTTTCAAGTCTTTCGATTTTCTTTTTATTCTTCTTCTTCTCCTCCTTTTCACTTTCCTTCTCCTGCTTCTCCATTCCAGCCTCCTCCTTTTTCTCCTCCTTCCTTCCATTCTCCTTCTCTTTCTGATTATGATGATGTAGAAGCTCCTTTTCAAGTCTTTCGATTTTCTTTTTATTCTTCTTCTTCTCCTCCTTTTCACTTTCCTTCTCGTGCTTCTCCATTCCAGCCTCCTCCTTTTTCTCCTCCTTCCTTCCATTCTCCTTCTCTTTCTGATTATGATGATGTAGAAGCTCCTTTTCAAGTCTTTCGATTTTCTTTTTATTCTTCTTCTTCTCCTCCTTTTCACTTTCCTTCTCGTGCTTCTCCATTCCAGCCTCCTCCTTTTTCTTCTCCTTCCTTCCATTCTCCTTCTCTTTCTGATTATGATGATGTAGAAGCTCCTTTTCAAGTCTATCGATTTTCTTTTTATTCTTCTTCTTCTCCTCCTTTTCACTTTCCTTCTCCTGCTTCTCCATTCCAGCCTCCTCCTTTTTCTCCTCCTTCCTTCCATTCTCCTTCTCTTTCTGATTATGATGATGTAGAAGCTCCTTTTCAAGTCTATCGATTTTCTTTTTATTCTTCTTCTTCTCCTCCTTTTCACTTTCCTTCTCCTGCTTCTCCATTCCAGCCTCCTCCTTTTTCTCCTCCTTCCTTCCATTCTCCTTCTCTTTCTGATTATGATGATGTAGAAGCTCCTTTTCAAGTCTTTCGATTTTCTTTTTATTCTTCTTCTTCTCCTCCTTTTCACTTTCCTTCTCCTGCTTCTCCATTCCAGCCTCCTCCTTTTTCTCCTTCTCCTTCCTTCCATTCTCCTTCTCTTTCTGATTATGATGATGTAGAAGCTCCTTTTCAAGTCTTTCGATTTTCTTTTTATTCTTCTTCTTCTCCTCCTTTTCACTTTCCTTCTCCTGCTTCTCCATTCCAGCCTCCTCCTTTTTCTCCTTCTCCTTCCTTCCATTCTCCTTCTCTTTCTGATTATGATGATGTAGAAGCTCCTTTTCAAGTCTTTCGATTTTCTTTTTATTCTTCTTCTTCTCCTCCTTTTCACTTTCCTTCTCCTGCTTCTCCATTCCAGCCTCCTCCTTTTTCTCCTTCTCCTTCCTTCCATTCTCCTTCTCTTTCTGATTATGATGATGTAGAAGCTCCTTTTCAAGTCTTTCGATTTTCTTTTTATTCTTCTTCTTCTCCTCCTTTTCACTTTCCTTCTCCTGCTTCTCCATTCCAGCCTCCTCCTTTTTCTCCTTCTCCTCCTTCCATTCTCCTTCTCTTTCTGATTATGATGATGTAGAAGCTCCTTTTCAAGTCTTTCGATTTTCTTTTTATTCTTCTTCTCCTCCTTTTCACTTTCCTTCTCCTGCTTCTCCATTCCAGCCTCCTCCTTTTTCTCCTTCTCCTTCCTTCCATTCTCCTTCTCTTTCTGATTATGATGATGTAGAAGCTCCTTTTCAAGTCTTTCGATTTTCTTTTTATTCTTCTTCTTCTCCTCCTTTTCACTTTCCTTCTCCTGCTTCTCCATTCCAGCCTCCTCCTTTTTCTTCTCCTTCCTTCCATTCTCCTTCTCTTTCTGATTATGATGATGTAGAAGCTCCTTTTCAAGTCTTTCGATTTTCTTTTTATTCTTCTTCTTCTCCTCCTTTTCACTTTCCTTCTCCTGCTTCTCCATTCCAGCCTCCTCCTTTTTCTCCTTCTCCTCCCTTCCATTCTCCTTCTCTTTCTGATTATGATGATGTAGAAGCTCCTTTTCAAGTCTTTCGATTTTCTTTTTATTATTCTTCTTCTCCTCCTTTTCACTTTCCTTCTCCTGCTTCTCCATTCCAGCCTCCTCCTTTTTCTCCTTCTCCTTCCTTCCATTCTCCTTCTCTTTCTGATTATGATGATGTAGAAGCTCCTTTTCAAGTCTTTCGATTTTCTTTTTATTCTTCTTCTTCTCCTCCTTTTCACTTTCCTTCTCCTGCTTCTCCATTCCAGCCTCCTCCTTTTTCTCCTCCTTCCTTCCATTCTCCTTCTCTTTCTGATTATGATGATGTAGAAGCTCCTTTTCAAGTCTTTCGATTTTCTTTTTATTCTTCTTCTTCTCCTCCTTTTCACTTTCCTTCTCGTGCTTCTCCATTCCAGCCTCCTCCTTTTTCTTCTCCTTCCTTCCATTCTCCTTCTCTTTCTGATTATGATGATGTAGAAGCTCCTTTTCAAGTCTTTCGATTTTCTTTTTATTCTTCTTCTTCTCCTCCTTTTCACTTTCCTTCTCGTGCTTCTCCATTCCAGTCTCCTCCTTTTTCTCCTCCTTCCTTCCATTCTCCTTCTCTTTCTGATTATGATGATGTAGAAGCTCCTTTTTAAGTCTTTCGATTTTCTTTTTATTCTTCTTCTTCTCCTCCTTTTCACTTTCCTTCTCCTGCTTCTCCATTCCAGTCTCCTCCTTTTTCTCCTCCTTCCTTCCATTCTCCTTCTCTTTCTGATTATGATGATGTAGAAGCTCCTTTTTAAGTCTTTCGATTTTCTTTTTATTCTTCTTCTTCTCCTCCTTTTCACTTTCCTTCTCCTGCTTCTCCATTCCAGTCTCCTCCTTTTTCTCCTCCTTCCTTCCATTCTCCTTCTCTTTCTGATTATGATGATGTAGAAGCTCCTTTTTAAGTCTTTCGATTTTCTTTTTATTCTTCTTCTTCTCCTCCTTTTCACTTTCCTTCTCCTGCTTCTCCATTCCAGTCTCCTCCTTTTTCTCCTCCTTCCTTCCATTCTCCTTCTCTTTCTGATTATGATGATGTAGAAGCTCCTTTTCAAGTCTTTCGATTTTCTTTTTATTCTTCTTCTTCTCCTCCTTTTCACTTTCCTTCTCCTGCTTCTCCATTCCAGCCTCCTCCTTTTTCTCCTCCTTCCTTCCATTCTCCTTCTCTTTCTGATTATGATGATGTAGAAGCTCCTTTTTAAGTCTTTCGATTTTCTTTTTATTCTTCTTCTTCTCCTCCTTTTCACTTTCCTTCTCCTGCTTCTCCATTCCAGTCTCCTCCTTTTTCTCCTCCTTCCTTCCATTCTCCTTCTCTTTCTGATTATGATGATGTAGAAGCTCCTTTTCAAGTCTATCGATTTTCTTTTTATTCTTCTTCTTCTCCTCCTTTTCACTTTCCTTCTCGTGCTTCTCCATTCCAGCCTCCTCCTTTTTCTCCTCCTTCCTTCCATTCTCCTT
>NC_090727.1:140530974-140535974 GCF_036898095.1 Palaemon carinicauda | reverse complement strand
TTTGCACTTAATTTTTCACTAACTTTTACCCCCTGCACTCTTATCCCTCGGGGAGAGAGAGAGAGAGAGAATTATTGATTTTATAGCACAAAAAGAGGACAGAAGTTCTTTAATCCCTTCATGAGCAGGTGTAATACTTGAGAGAGATATATTTTCTTCATTTTTCTTGTGGTTTATTAAATGTGTATACGCACACAAACATATATATATATATATATATATATATATATATATATATATATATATATATATATATATAAACAAACAGGAAAAGTTACAAAACTAAAAAAAAAGTTCACAACTGCCATTTAAATAAGGGCGACTAAAGAAATTTACCCTGGCGAGAGACTTCAATGCTCACAGGGCACCTAACCAACCTAATATTTTTAGAGATAATATCTTTTCTGCCTCGGTTTCATTGATATTAGTTTACAAACGATACAACAAAACTAATGAATGGAATAGTCATCTTTCATAAATTCTAAGATAATGTAAAGTGGGTTCCAAATATCTGATCAGCATATAACTGCCATGAAATATTATTTTTTCAGTAAATTATAAAGCTTAAAAATTATTCAAACCAGCTAATTACCTATAGTAATAATTAAATAATAAAATATATACTAAATAGAAGTATAATTGTTACAAATATCTATAAAGATAACCCACACATTAATACAGGGGATATTAATCAAAGATTAGCACAAGAATACGCTTTAGATAAAAATCATGATTTGGCCAAGTCATAAACTGGCGTGAACGATGTGTGAACGATGCGGAATGATGCGGAAAGATGCGGAAAGATGAGTGAACGTGTCGTGAACAGTCCAGGAACTAGTCGCGCCAATTCGTGCCATGTCGTGAATGTAGCTTGAACGTGTCGTGAACTATGCTTGAACGTGTCGTGAACTTGTCGTGAACAGTGCGGGAACCTCCCAGTGCCTGCCACAAAAGTGGCACGCACTGGCACGCATTTTGCGTGCCAGTGCGTGCAAGTGTCAAGGGGGCTTAAGTATCGCTTTAAGTTTCACGCTTCCAGCTCATTCAGTGCTGACAACGTCGTTTTGGATTCCGAGACTCCCTCTACTTCTTGTGAATTGGAAAAAAGAGCGAAATTGAATCACCTGGAAGGAAATATGTAACTGTTTTGGAAGGGAAGCATTGAGGGCTTTCTCAGACGAAAATTTATATTTTAAGAACAGCTTTGAAAAATAAAAAAAATCATTATATTTGTAACTTTAGATTATAACAGGAGGTAGACTTGCTTTCAAATTTTGTAGTTAGCAATGGATTCTATGCTATAAATAAAGTTTCATTTCGGTCATCTCTCTAAGCTAGTTAGATAAAAATGGTATATATTAACCTTGTTACTAATCTTACGATATTTTATAATGTTATTCATTACTTCTTATAGCCTATATAATTTATTTCTTTATTTCCTTTCCTCCGGGTAATTTTCCCAGTTGGGGCCCTCAGGCTTATAACATCCTGCTTTTTCAACTAGGGTTGTACTTTAGCAAGTAATAATAATAATTATCATCGACTAACCTCCTCTCCGACAAAGCTATGACCATGGAGAACCAGGCAAGCTAGCGACCTTGAGCGCGCTCAAATCCCAGTCCGGCAGAACACTAGGCAGGGAGATTTCCAATACGCTATCACAACACCTGCTTCCATTTTTCCATCTTGATGTCCAACCTCTTTTAACTTACTTTATAGTACATTTTCCTACCTCTCCCACTTAGTTGCATTTCAGTGCTGAATAACCTGTCGACCTGGTTCATGTACCCCAAAATCCATGAAATTAATCAAATCTATAATTTCATAATTATATAGTTTGCCTGACGAAACTTTATTGCAAGGAATAATAACATCAAATTACTCAGTGGTGAATACATACAGCGTTGTACCTAAGAGTTTGTCGTAAGCGTGTTCTATTTTTTTTTTTTTACTGGTGGCATCAATATCACACACGTCAAGCCTACAAACTCTTTCCACAATATTCTTAAAGTACGGTTATCAATCATTTTACTTTCTTGCCGAACCCCTTTCGGTGAGGCATAATGTCATTACTATACCTCACGCGGTGCACTGTAGGCATTAGTCAAAGTGTCTTTACGAAGTCTCTTCATCACTGTGCTATAGATCTTGACTTTTACCTTGATTGGCATTTTCCTTATCACATACCACTCCTGCTACTTCCTTCCACTTCTGCCATGTTGCTTTTATCCTATTCTCAACTTCAGCCTCACATCCTCCCTCTTGATTTATAGTAGATATCAAGTATTTAAATTGTTCTACCTGTTTTATAACTGTTTCTCTACTTTTATGTATGGCTATCCTGTCCCTGTCTCTGAGAATCCGTATTCAACTAACTCTGTAAGGAATTTTTTTTTACTTTATATACCTACTAACTAACACAAATTGAGCCATACAAGTCTATTGTTCAGACATATGATCAAAGTACAACACAAAAAAGATTACATAACTACTTAATTCTACACCAGAATTCTACTTCTTGGTAAAGAATTGAGTTTCCTGTATACCCCATTGCAGTAAAATTCATGAAGCTGCGGTGAACTGCTTATGCTAAAGGGTAGAACATGAGGAAACGCCAAATTGTAAAGCTTAATGATTAATCTCACAATTGAATATTTAGGCTGAAAAATACACCGCTGTTAACACTTTCATGTGTTTGTGGGTTGTTTAATGAAACTGTTGAACAAATTGAAAGTACATATGTGTGCTATAAAATCTTCTGTGACTTCTCTGATTTCCAAAGATTATCTAGTGAATATACAGTATACAAACAAACTATAGCAATTAAAATGCTTGAAATAATCAGTAATACACATTGTGCAGACGCTTTGAGAAACCTTCTTGTTCCCCGCCGTTGTCCCTTCATTAAGTGTCGGTTGCCTGATGCGCCCTCTTCAATACCTTCTATCGAAGGCATCCTCTTCCACCAAACCTCTTCTCTCCATATCCTCCTTCACGTTATTTCGCCACCTAATTCTTTGCCTCCCTCTTAATCTTCTCCCCATAACAAATTCTTTCCAAGCCCTTGTCAATCCCTCCCCACTATCCATCCTCATCACATGGCCACACCATCTCAGTCGTGATACTCCTATCATCACAGTAATTTCTACTACACCTGTCATTCTCCTTATTTCATAATTTTCCAATCTTTCTAACAATGATATTCCCTTAATCCACGTTAGCATTCTCATTCCTGTTCTCTCAAGCTTTGCTTCCTCTTTTCGTCTTAAAACCCAATTTTCCGATCCATACATTAACACTGGTCTTATCACTGTGCTATAGATCTTGACTTTTACCTTGATTGGCATTTTCTTATCACATACTACTCCTGCTACCTCCTTCCACTTCTGCCATGTTGCTTTTATCCTATTCTCAACTTCAGCCTCACATCCTCCCTCTTGATTTATAGTAGATATCAAGTATTTAAATTGTTCTACCTGTTTTATAACTGTTTCTCTACTTCTATGTATGGCTATCCTGTCCCTGTCCCTGAGAATCCGTATTCAACTAACTCTGTAAGGAAATTTTGTTACTTTATATACCTACTAACTAACACAGATAGAACCATACAAGTCTGTTGTTCAGACATATGATCAAAGCACAACACAAAAAAGATTACATAACTTCTTTGCTGATTGATATTACCCCCATTTACATTAATTGTGACATGTGTCATTAAATGTTGCAGTATGATAAGCATCTACAGTAGATACTACCCTCATAGATAAATATGTCTTGATTGTTGGTTTATCTCTGAACTATTATATAGATGTCAATGCAGCATTAAAGAATTTACAGCCCTTATATTACCCCCTTTTACCTAATGACGTATCTCTCTAAATGTTGCATTATGGTAGTCATCTAATATAGGCTACCAAAGCACTGGTATCAAGAGCAGGAATATTAAAAATTGGTAATAAATTATCATTTAGGAGTATTTTCTTAGGTAAAAAAAAAAAAAAAAAAAGCGGATTTATCATGTTAATCAGTAGAAAATATTTAGAGCATGGAAAAGAAATTGGCTATGATGATACTACGATATCCATATATTCTCAATATATAGAGAGAGAGAGAGAGAGAGAGAGGAGAGAGAGAGAGAGAGAGAGAGAGAGAGAGAGAGAGAGAGAGAGAGAGAGAGAGAGAGAGAGAGTGCTTTTATCACTGACGCTACTTAAAACACTTTAAAAGGAACTTGTTTTGACTGCGGCTTATTTGCATGTTCATAAAAATGTGTTTTGCTACAGTGGCCTTAAAAGAGCTATTAATAGATTATAATACAGTTTCCTGCTGCGTTTGGCCACACGGAAAGACCAGCACATTGCATTAATAGCTTTATAAATATACTATTAGTCAGCTTACCTATTTTTGCCTGTCGGTCAGTAGAAAGACCTAAACAGTTATTTAGGTAAATTTCACGATTCATATTCAGTGCGCATGTATACTGTAGAAAGGTGTATATACGAGCACTCATGTGTGTAGGAGGATGTGTTTGTGCTCGTGTACAGTATGTTATTATTATTATTATTATTATTATTATTATTATTATTATTATTATTAACTAAAGTTACAACCCTAGTCGGAAAAGCAGGATTCTATAAGCCCAAGGACTCCACCAGGGAAAAATAGCCCAGTGAGGAAAGGAAATAAGGAAATGAATAAACTATGTGAGAAAAAATTAGCAATTTGAGAAAAAATGGACAATTTCAATAAATTATTTTAAAACAGTATCAACATTCAAACAGACCTTTCATATAAAAAGAAACTTATGTCAGCCTGAACTTTTGTAGTTCTACCAATTCAACTACCCGATTAGGATGATCATTCCACGGCTTGGTTAGCTGGAATGAATCTTCTACAAAACTGTGCAATAAGAATCCTTAAATATGATTCATATTTAGATTCACTGTAAAGGATTTAGGCAACAGAACGGTATACACAAGCACCCGCAGACGCGCTGAGAT
>NC_090727.1:140515974-140520974 GCF_036898095.1 Palaemon carinicauda | reverse complement strand
GTACTAGAATGTACTAGAAGACTTGCTCTAGAATCTTCTATGGCATGACCGAAAGGAGTGTTTTTAAGGAAAACAATCTGGAAGCAGGATGTAAAAAAACTCCTTATATGGCAATGTCAATTAGCTCCACCCACGCACAGTTATATGAGGAACGAGATAGGAATGAGATAGGGAATGTTAAGAAAACAAGAGGTCGGACAGAGTTAGTTTTCCGATGGAAGTTTCCTCTTTCAGTTTAGATATCAAACACGTATCTCCAAACTCCTTATAGGTATTTTGTTGTTTTATTTTGAAGCTTGTTCTTATTTTTAGTATCTTGAATTAATCAATGCCATTTGAAAATAAATGGAGAGGCAACATTAATCATCTTTGTATGTAAGATTGTGTATGAACGTGTTGTGTCTTTTTTGTCAGTTTCTTTATATTAATTAACCATATTTCATTTTCTGTTGTCAAATCCTTTTTATTTTGATATTGAAAGAAACTAACTATTCTGTAATCGTAACATGTACTGCCGACTGTAGTGAACTACAAAGAAGATATCGGTCAAGTAAATTTTATCAAATGAAAAATCAATAACAACAAACAAATACAGTAAGAAAAAGCCTAATAATTATAAAAGAATGGCAATGATATGAGTCTAGGAGGAGATATTGGCTTTTATATCGAGGCAAAAATCTATCATATAATAATAAGGGTGATATCACTTAGAAGATGATGATGATTATCGTACGTTATTGAAAGAACTCTCCTTCTTGAATTGCTTTCCCTGGCTAGACCCCCATGGAGAGATGGGAGCCGTGCCATCTCCATGCCTAACAATATGTAATGTATATATTACCTTTGGGTCTTTGCACCTTCCCATTGATACCTAGTTGCAGCTGCTTTTTAATCTTATACTGTACCTCCGATTATGCTTTGTTTTCACCTATTTTGCTGTCCAACATTTCGGTATGTGCTTCAAAGTGCTAAAATGGTTTCTTCCAGCTAGTATTCTGTGCTGAATGACATCCCCGGTCCCAAACTGTATTTATGAATGTGGTGCTATGGCACATATTGTCCAGATTCATGGTCCAATCCAGTCCCTCTGGTCGGTAATCTGGGTTGATATTAAGCGGAAGACTGAAGGTAAAAGAACAACAATGAGAAATGAGAAGTACAGACGATAAAAAATCTGGAATGTTCAATCAGTATGGTTAACAATTATTCTTAAAGAGTATGAGAAAGAAAGGTTCAAGAATAATGATAAAGAAGGTTATATTGCAAAGACGTATTGCCAAGAATTATCAAAGGAATTACAATTAAGAACATTCAAAGATGTGAAGATCAAAAAATTTACAGGAAAGTTTGATCAAGAATATTCTACAGATACATAATCGAGAATATCTCAAAGAAGTGAACTCTTGAAGAGGGAAAGAAATTGCAGTAAAGAAAACCACATAATATTAAGAATATTATAATGAATTAATGTTGAAAAAGCTACCAGTAATCAAGAGTAAGAATATTCCAAAACTATATGACCAAAATTATTCCTAATATTTTAAAAATTATATTTTAAAACATCTTGGTTATAAACATTCTTAACACTAGAATAATTGCAATATTTTAAAGAGTGAAATGAAATACTCAATGTTGATGCTAGATGCAGACGGGCAGTCTTCTTTTGAACAGAGGGGAATGCCATCACTTAAAGGGGAATTCCCAATGAAAGCTCCCCCAACCGAATTTTTCCCCTTGTGATTGTTAAATTCCATGGCTATTCAACAAAAAGTTCCCAGCTGAAAGGCGACAGAAGAGGGAGGAAAAATGCTTTAGCAAGAATAGTAAATGTTACAAGAATAGACAGTGATGACATTATAAAAGGAGAGAGAGAGAGAGAGAGAGAGAGAGAGAGAGAGAGAGAGAGAGAGAGTTCAGTTCAGATTTTCTTTGAAATAAGGTTAGATATGTATTGTGAAAGAAGTTTAGGAAGGTAAGGGACTTAACATCCAGGAAGTGCAAGACTGCATGCAAGATAGGGCTGAATGGAAAAGGAGGTGAAAGG
The DNA here is from genome assembly GCF_036898095.1 of Palaemon carinicauda. Taxonomy (NCBI): domain Eukaryota; kingdom Metazoa; phylum Arthropoda; class Malacostraca; order Decapoda; family Palaemonidae; genus Palaemon; species Palaemon carinicauda. Next base: position 140,518,930 of record NC_090727.1, on the reverse strand, counting down.
GGCTTCTACGGCACCCTGATTAGCCACCTGTGTTGGTGCATATAATGACCAGTGTTGTGGGAATTTAGCTACAAAGAGGATCCAACCTTAATTCATCAGGTGAAGAATGAATTTGTCCTTTTTAGTAACGGACTGACAACAAGTCATGACATCAAGGATATTATCGTTTATTCTAGGGCAGACGGTACTTTAATCTTGAAATTGTAAATAATATTTAATAAAGAATATTATAAACTTTTGTTCCAAACGATTCAAATGGATATGTTCCTGTAAATAGAATATATTTGAAGTGTTTACCGATTGTAATCGTGTACCATTTAGATGAAAATGTCTCCTACCTTTCCGTTCACGAGGAGTTGCTATATATCAGATTTCTGTGTAAGTTTATCAGTTAATCACAGGCAGCGTGTCCGTCCAGAATGTGACCAGTAAAACTTCACAAATTCCTCTCATTTTTTTCGTCCTATTAGTTTTTGCAGTTTTTCAAGCTTTTTATTTACCAATTCACATTCCCTTCCTTTTTTATTACTGGCTGCCTTTTCTCACATTATTCTTAACAGTCTTGTATATCTTGTATGCCTGCGCATCATCTTTTATTATATCCTACTACACCATAGACAATCTCTTCTGTTCCTTTACTGAACCTCTTAAGTTTTTGTCCTGCAGCTTTCTGTTTTACGCCCTCTTTTTTCATTCATTTATCCACCAACACTCCTTAATGACATCATGACCTCAATGAGGACTTTTAAAAACTCTCCTTTCGGTCTTTTCTTCTTTCTTTTGTTGCCACGTCAGGAGTTCATCCAGCATCTTTTCCTATGCTATTAGCACATTTGTTCTTTTCCCCACTTACCCTTTCCAACTGTATTTATACATCTCATAAATACCTGAACTTTTGGTACAATCTTAATAATAATCTGGTCTACCTCAGTCATTCGTCCTCGTCCCATTACGTACGTGAATTTGTTCTTCCATTTACGTTTTACTTAGAGATCTATGAAACTTTTTTACTCGCCATATGATCTTCCTCAAGTGGGTGTGCACATATATACAGTACACACATACACTCATATATATGTGTATGTATATATATATATATATATACACACACACATATATATATATATATATATATATATATATATATATATATATATATATATATACTTATCTATACATATATATAGGCATATATATATAAATATATATATATATATATATATATATATATATATATATATATATATATATTTATGTGTATATATATATATATATATATATATATATATATATATATATAAATGTGTGCATGTGTGCGTGTATCTGCATATAAATTATATTAGTTTTGAGAATACCCTTTTTATGTTTGCAATCAAAAGAAGATATTTTGATAGATTTCCCTTTTGGCGGGAAGCATCAAGATCTGAGAGAGAGAGAGAGAGAGAGAGAGAGAGAGAGAGAGAGAGAGAGAGAGAGAAGGGGGTGACTTTCGTATAGGAAGCCAATTTTCTGTAAAGGTAAATGTAAATTAGTTTTTTTGCTGCCTCTTTCGTTTTAATCATGGGTCTGTGAAATTTATATATTTATATGTAAGACTATGCGTATATAAACAATATATATATATATATATATATATATATATATATATATATATATATATATATATATATATATAATCATCATTATCATTTCCTCTTACGCCTATTGAATTCGCCAGTCGTCTCTACTTGAGCCTTTAAATCAATGCTTCTCCATTCATTATCATATTTACGCTTAATAGACCTCATCCATATAGGCCTGGGTTTTCCAACTCTTCTAGTGCGTTGTGGAGCCCAATTGAACGTTGGGTGATCTAATCTCTCGTGGGGACTGCGAAGAGCATGCCCAAACCATCTCCATCTACCCCTCACCATGACCTCATCCACTTATGGTACTCGAGTAATATCTCTTATAGTTTCATTTCTAATCCTGTCCTGCCATTTAATTCCCAATATTTTTCTGAGGGCTTTGTTCTCAGATCTACAAAATATGTTGGATTTTGTTTCATTGTCATACCACGATTCTTGTCCATACAGTAACACCGATCTCACTAAACTGATATATAGCCTGATTTTTATACATAATTCTAGACGATTTGATTTTCAAATTTTTCTCAATCTAGCATTGTCTGATTTGCTCTTTTTAATCTTTCATTAAACTCAAATTCTAAATATCTTGAACTGGAGATCATACTTCCGAGATATTTAAAAGGTAAAGGTAAAGGTGTCTGGTTTCAGTTCCAATTTTATCACGATAGATACTCACCAGAACGTCAGCCGGGCAAGCCCAACTGTGGTGCCAAAACACAGCAGTGGCCTCCCCAGTAAACAGCTTAAACTTACGGTCCCAGGCGGGGATTGATCTGCTGCCTTGTGTATGCAAGGCGAACACGTTACCGCTGTACTAGCCAGGAGGCTAATGTGTCTACCTTATTAAATCTTTCTCCTTCCAATGTTATTTCATCTTACATTGCATATTCCGCTCTCATCATCTCTGTCTTTCCTCTATTTATCTTCCGACCAACCTCATGTGGTATTTCATGAATTCTGGTAAGCAAGCATTGCAAATCCAGTGATATTCTGCTAATAAGAACAGCGTCATCAGCATACTCTAGGTCAGCTAATTTCCTATTACCAATCCAGTCCAATCTTTCTCCACCATCACCAACTATTCTATGCTTTACAAAATCCATGAGGAGGAAATAAAAAAAACATAGGTGTTAACACATTCCCTTGGAGTACTCCACTGCTCACTGGAAATTCTTTTGATAGGACTCCACTAACATTAAATTTGCACTTGTTATGCTCATGAACAGACTTAATTAAATTTACGTATTTAAGAGGGATTCCATAGTAACGTAGGACTCTCCACAAAATTGGCCGGTGCACACTATCAAAGGCTTTTTCATAGTCCTCAA
>NC_090727.1:140493474-140505974 GCF_036898095.1 Palaemon carinicauda | reverse complement strand
TTATTTTCCGCCAACGTCCACTAAAAGTTGCAATACATTTTATAAAATTCTCCAGATTTTGAGTAAACTGGAAACTATGTTATCCAAAATCTCAGAAATCCTGTCCTCTCGTCAGAAGCAGGCAAATTAGGGAAAACAATTACTGATCTGGTGTCAAATTCGCCAACATGGCAACACTGTGGCTGTCATTGTGTTTTAGTTCTCGTCTTAGCAGTACGAAATTAGGGCTTGTTAATTATAGGAAGTGATATTTATTGTATAATCAAGTATGACTGTGTTATAGTGTCTCTATGTAGATTACGTATACATTTATCAAGTTCCAGACAGTCACACTGTGTCAGCCATCTTCTCATCTATAAATTTACCAGAGAAAAAAGCAGCCAACAAGACTCGTGGCGTATTTCAAAGGAAAAAGTCTGTAAGTAGCAATATACAAGCACAACTGTAAATACTATGTCTGAGGCCTTTGTCTGGTAGTGAGCTAGAAACGGCTGCATTTGTTGTTGTTGTTGTTGGTGTTGTTGTTGAATATACTATAACCAGGTTTGGTAGAGGTTGCAGACCTGTGACAAGGTACTTGAAGTTCTTAAACAATTAACCCAATCTTATAAGAATATGGAATGAGTAATCTAATGCTTCGTACGTTGTACTTTGCCCAAGCTTCAAACGCCATTAAAATGCATAGGTTATTGTTTATTTGTCTGCCTTGCCTTGAGAATGTTGCGGTAATTTTCGTTTATTTGAACGTATTTTATCAAGTAATATATTTAGTTTAGATACGAAATTTCATGCTTTTTAAATGATCTGCTTTTTTATTTAAAAAAAAAAAAGATATGTTTTTCTATACGAACTAGCGATTTAATTAGTTTCAGTCATAGCCTACTTGTCTCACGGCTTTTCATAGAAAGGACGTATTCCAGCTTAGTTTACATAAGATTTATTACCAGCAACTTGAATGAATAATTCGTATTGTTTATATTTAGAAGTAGCATTTATTGCAACCATTATGATTTCAAAAAGTTAAGTATTATTTCCACCCCCCCCCCTTTAAAGGAACAGACATTGACAATAAGGATTTTTACATAATCTTTACTTCAATTTTATGTAAGAAGCATTGCGTTTCTTCAGAAAAGAAAATGGATAAACACATATGAGAAGACATTAATCCTTTCAGTGTTGGTTTAGCTAAAAATACATAACGGGAAAATGTGGCTTCGCTCGACAATGTTGTTTTACCGGAGTAAGACGCGTTTTTTAATTATTATCTTCAAAAGAAATATGATTAGGAGGATTTCCTCAAACGTAATCTATAATTTCTCCTTCTTTGAGTGTTCAAATAAGCACTTCTTGGGAACTGTTTTTGCTATGACGCTAATAATAAAGAGTTATGTGTGATATCGCCATACCAAAGAGAAGGGTAAAATACATTTATCGGTGAAGACGAATTGCCAAGGATTCCGCATAACTTTTAATCACTTATTATTATTATTATTATTATTATTATTATTATAAGCTAAGCTACAACCCTACTTGGAAAAACAAGATGCTATAAGCCCAAGGGCTCCAATAGGGAAAAATAGCCCAATGAGGAAAGGAAACAAGAAAATAAAAAACTAGAATAGAAGTAATAAGCAATCGAAATAAAACATACTAAGAACAGTGACAACATTAAATTAGCTCTTTCATATATAAGCTATAAAAACAGGAGAAAGGGAAATAAGATAGAATAGTGTGCCCTCCAGCAATAGAACTCTACCCCAAGACAGTGGAAAACAGTGGTACAAAGGCTATGGCACTGCCCAAGACTAGAGAACAATGGTTTGATTTTGGTGTGTCCTAGAAGAGCTGCCTACCATAGCTAAAGAGTCTCTTCTACCTTTACCGAGAGGAAAGTAGCCACTAAACAAATCCAGTGCAGCAGTTAACCTCTTGGGCGAAGAACTGTTTGGTAATCTCAGTGTTGTCAGGTGTATGAGGACGGCGGAGAATATGTAAAGAATAGGCCAGACTATTCGATGTATGGGTAGGCAAAGGGAAAATGAGCTGTAACCAGAGAGAGGAATCGAATGTCGTACTGTCTGGCAGTCAAAGGACCCAATGATTCTAGCGGTAGTATCTCAACGGGTGGCTGGTGCCCATTTGAATTTGTTTATCGTTTTTTTTTCAAACTGTTGATAAATAAAAACTTGTACATTGTCGCGAATTTAAAGTAAACATTTGACCTTGGCAGGGAATTTTTACTCTACAAAACACCTTTTCTGTAAGATTTGCATCATAGACTCGATACCATCTTCTCCACCATATTTTCCTGTGTTGAGGGGAAAGGAAGACCTGAAAAAACCCGAACTTCTTTTTGATCCTTTAAGAAAATACGATGACGTAATTGGGTTGCTCCCCTTTTGCACGTTGACAGATTTCCTGGAGAATGAAGGATCAAAAGGATTCGCGAGAGGGGAAGGTAAAGGAGCTCCGAAGATCAGAGAGAGAGAGAGAGAGAGAGAGAGAGAGAGAGAGAGAGAGAGAGAGAGAGAGAGAGAGAGAGAGAGAGAGAGAGAATATAATCAAGGTGAGCAGGTGCACCTGTTCACGGCTTTAGGAAAAGTCTTGAGGAACCATGATTTGATTACTTTTATGGTTAGAATGGGCGCCATGGTAACTAGCTTGAGTGATGTAATCCACCTGGTTGCTCCAGGAGTATTAAGCCCGTCTGGAATAACGCCACTTCAATCAACATCAAATGACAAAGCCTACCAGTAGGAAGAGACAAATTATTTTTATCAATAGCACGGATAAATCCAACCGTTTTAAGAACTTGTGATTTACATTCGTCTTGTTTTATCCAGTTCCCGATGAAACGTCCGGATTATTATTTCTATTACCATTGTACCCGAGCTGTCAAAAATGACATCTGAATAATTAGATAGACACACACACACACATTCAACCCTTTCTATTCATCCCCCACCGCTTTTCTAACAACCCGCTAGTTCGGCAGTTTGTGGGATTGTGGTTGCCGAGTGTACCACTTGGGGTACCACCTCTCGCCGGAATACGTCTGCTACTGTATCTCTCCCCCTAAGTGTGACAGTATATATATATATATATATATATATATATATATATATATATATATATATATATAGTTGACACTTTCTCTTTATTATATAGGAGAATTTTTTTCAGTATTAGCCCCATGAGTGAACGTTCTACGATTCTCTTGGTAGTGGTCCAAAGGAAGTCTCGACTAATGAAAAGAAAAGAAAAAAAAAAAAAAAACTAAAGCTAGATGAAGTTAGAAAACTAGGGCAGCTAAATGGAATGAAGCCAAAAATGCAAGTTGAAAAGTTGAAGACGGAAAATACTATTTCTGGATTACAGACCGCTGTGTTTTCTTCATTCCTACCAACAGTGTGCCGTGTATGACTCATTGTAGGCTGTTAGTGTGGCCACGGCTGGCAGCAAAGCCATAGAGTGTGATATTTAGAAGGGCCAGAATGAAACCACATATTGTGCTGAAAGCGAGTTGATATTTGCTGATGAAAATTTTGTTTCTGAATAAAATTCTTTTTCTTCCTAATGGAATAGAACAATCTCTGCTTGAGTAAGGATAAGATTAGTTATTAATTTTCTTTTCAAATTTGTATTCTTGCGTTCATAAGACTGTTTTTTTTTTCATAATATATATGTTCTTATTGGGTTGTTGTTAGTAGTTTAGAAAGATTACAACATGAAAGATCCGTGTGGGGAAACCGCCGGCATGTTAGTACTTATATAGGTGGGTGGTGTATATACAGGTATCCCTGCGGGAACAGAAATGAATATATTAAACACTTAATTACAAGACCGTATCTACGGTGTTTAGCAAAGAGAGATTATTCTCAGTATTAAGACTATTGCTATTTCCAGGATTTATACCTATTCCTAGTACTCGGACCACTGACTCTTGTTGGAATATTCCCAGAAGTAATTAGTGTTAGAATTATTCCAGTGCAAGGACTATTCCAAGTGCAGAAACCGTATCCCCAATGGTGAAACTATTCCCACCATTAGAATTATCCATAATATCAGTAACCTACTACTCCCAATAGTATGCATAGCGTTCCCAGTAACAAAACTTTTTTGTCTCCAATAGTAGGAATAGTCTTAGTTCCTGAACTGTTCCGAGTATTAGGAATATTCTCATTAATAAATATTGTTAGGAATATTCCCGTGCGAAAATATTTCCCAAAGCTAGAATTTTCCCAACGACTAAAATCATTCCCTGTAGTAGGCATAGTCTCTTTGTCAGAACTATTCCTAGTGCCAGGACTATTCCCAATGATAAGAACATCCCAGAGCTAATAAACTGAAAACTTCTAATGCAAGGACTACTCCCATTCCTATGACAACACCGACACTAGATCTATTCCCAGTGGTAGAATTCATCACAGAACTAGTATTGCTAATTTCCCAAGAAATAATTTCGGCTTTGTGATATTAGAGTGGACGTCTTAAAATATATATATAGGATTACTGAATTTACGACATAGGTAATTATTATTATCATGAATTAGTCTGTGGACAGTGTTTTAAATCTATTAAATGATCTCCAAACCCTTTTCTGTGCTACCCAAACAAAGATTTTGCACCTCGCACAATGAGAGAATAAGTGTTAAATGTTTATTTTGCATAAGTGAAGGGAATAATCTTAGGAGTATGTCAGCTTATGAACAGTTGAGAGAGAGAGAGAGAGAGAGAGAGAGAGAGAGAGAGAGAGAGAGAGAGAGATGGTGGGAAAAGCACTGGTTATAAAAGAGAGAATAAACTATGATGAAAGAAGATAAGGATATAAAAAAAAAGAGTTTTAAAGATGAATAAATTATAGAAAATTCAAGGGTTGGGAAGCATTGGATAATGAATAAAGACGAAAACTTGACAATTCTTTTATAAAAAATGGAAGGAAATTAATCAGAAAGTAATCATTATTACTGTTTAATTATTTCGTAAGCAAATTTCAGTTTTCCACGGTTCATTGAGAATTTCTTTGAAATACATTACTGAATATCCCTATGCATATATATATATATATATATATATATATATATATATATATATATATATATATATATATATATTTATATATTTATATATATATAAATCCTGTCTGAGTGGGGATACCGCATCGTGGAGTAAGGGTTAATGTATCGCCTAGATCAGCAACACTTACTACCCAGGACCAACTATACTAGGTTGGTTTACCAATTATCACCAATCTGCAGTTGGCCAGAGTAGTGATGAAAATTGGCCAACCCAAAACTAGAAACTGCTGCATTTGCTTTTAGTGTTTTCCATTTCAGTTTTCAAATACACCAAAGATGAGGGTGTCAACTTCTGTAGAATATAAATAAATGTCAAGATGTTTCAACATGATTGGTACTATACGTGTAAGAAAGGAAAACTTCGAATACCTATTGTGGAATGATTTTCCTAACTGGGTAGTTGAATCAGTAGAACTTCAAAAGTTCAAACTTGCAGCAAATGTTTTTATGTAGGACAGGCTGCCATAAGTCTTTTTATAGTTTATATATGACATATCTGTTTTGATGTTGTTACTGTTTTTAAAATATTTTATTGTTGATTTTTTTCATATCGTTTATTTATTTCCTTATCTCCTTAACTCACTGGGCTATTTTTCCCTGTTGGAGCCCTGGGCTTACAGCATCTTGCTTTTCCAACTAGGGTTGTAGCTTGTAGCTTGGCTAATAATAATAATAATAATAATAATAATAATAATAATAATGATAAATTGTATTGAGTAAATCTATTACATTGTGTTTAGAATTTGTATCATGTAAAGAATCTTATCAACTTGTCTTTATTTCACGAGAATTTAAAGGAAACTTGAACTAACAAATAGAATTTGTTTGGCCCCGGAAGAAAATACTTTTCCAATAAATAATTTTCGACGTTGCATTATTAGAAATGAACATATCTAATGTAAATATGATTCACACCTAATGTGTATAGTATGTCAAAAATAGAGACCTACATACATATATACTGTATATCTATGTATCTATGTTGCATATATGTGTAAACTGTATATACACATTCACTGTATGTATATATATATATATATATATATATATATATATATATATATATATATATATATATATACACAATGTATATGTATACACTGTATATATACATACACAAACACACACACACACACATATATATATATATATATATATATATATATATATATATATATATATAAAATTGTATATGTATCTTTTCATCAAATATTTTTCCCAAAACATATCTAACTTACCTTTCTTCTTAAAATCTAAAATCTGTTTTTGTTTATGCCTTAGAAATTGTAATATCCACATCATAAATGAAACATTCATAAAAGTTGATATACATATTCTAGCTAATGCACCTGGAGAATAATGAATGTTAACATCCCTCTTAACAAGCTCCAGAAAAAAATGAGTAAAATTTTGAAATGGGATTTCACAGACAGCCAAATCAAGTCTGGCTGACACACGAAGCCTGAAACCCATTATGTATTTTAAGCTCATTACGTATGATTCTTGTTCTGTGTTTAGTACTTTATTTTCATTCTTTTCTTACATGATTTTAGCCGCGTGAGTACTGTAGACTAATTATGTACGGGTTTCATCATACAAATGGACCTGGTAAAAGTTTATTATTCTTGACATTTTAATAATGCTAGGTTATCATTACATAACTGCAACTGAGTGGGGATAGCTTATCCTGGTGAAAGGATTTGCGAATCGCCATGATCAGCAAAGCTTTACTAGTCAGGGCCAAAAATACTATTATGGTTTGCTGTGAGCGATCAGACGTAAATCTCCCACCATCAACACTCCGCACTGGTCAGCTTTGTAAAACTGGGCAGACCCCATACATGAATTGACAGGCTTGAGACCTTTATCCTGCAGGGGACTCAAAACTGCATCAGTTGTTATAGTTGATGTTATGGTTGTGGTTGTTGATGTTGTTGTATCTTGATATTGAAGGGCTTTCCTCACATAAAAAGGCGACATTCTAATCTAATATTGCAAGGTTTTCATCATATAAATAGGTCTGTATCTCTGCAATAATTCGTATCCCTTTTAAAAATGCATTTTCTTCATATAAATGGCCCTGATTCACGTCCATGGTTCTCACCCTTTTAATATTTCAAGATTTTTGTTGTATCCTGGCTAGTACAGTAGTAACGTGTTCGCCTAGCATTTCGCAAGGCAGCAGATCGGTCCCCGTGAGTTTAAGCTGTTTACTGGGTGTTAGCTTGCTCAGCTGACGTTCCGGTGAGCATCTAGTCTGATGAAACTTGAACTGAAACCAGACACCTTTACCTTCACCTTTAATTGGTCCTGCATTTTTACTATGGTTCTCTTCATATTGATAGTGTACGTTTGAATTAAGGAAAATTGTCCTGAATCTCATTCATGATTCTGGTCCTGTTAATAGCACAATATATTCGTCGCATAAAATGGTCTGTACCTGGAACATGATTATCGTCATATTCATAATGCAGGGCTTTCGTCATATAAATGGATCTGATTCTTGTCCACGTTTATATTCATATTGATAAAGAATGGTGTCCATTATATAACTAGGCAATAATTCTTGTCTTAGTAATAGTACAGCGTTTTCATCACATGAATGGTCGTAACTTATTTGAATAGATGTAAGTTTTAGGTCAATTTAGCATTCAGAGAAAAATTATTTGTTATCTGCTTTATAGCTTCATTTCAGGAAAAGTTGGTCTTCTATAGACCCTTTACTAATAATACCAACTCGACTGCAAGAGGGATTCTCTAACCATAGCCAGACAATCGAATTTTTTTTTTTTTATGTTGGAGTGTTGTTATCAAGCAACTTCATGTGATATGAATTCGACGCAATGATATTCATTTCTTTAACTTTTCTAAATGAGAAATATATCAGGGAAACTATTGTTAACACCTTTTCAGGCCCATAGGAATTGGAAGAGGGGATGCGACAAGACATCATGCTCAGTATCACTTGTTTTGCTGTAGCTAATAAGATCATTGTTAAACCTGTCTTTCCACCAGTCAAGGCTTATTCTTTTGATTTAACTGCTATTTTACTTCTTATGATGCTACCTCTGCGTGCAATTGTTTCCAAAGTTTAATTCATGAAATTCGTGAATGGGACGATAAAAGCTGGTTTTTAATTTTATTCTCTCAAGCTGTTGTTTGATTTATATGGAGCAATAGCAAGGAAACTTTTAAATCTTATAAGGACGTATTCCCATGTAATATACCTATGAGATGGAAGTTAAATTTCTGGAAATTGTTCTTGGCAGCATGGTAACCTGGTATTGTTATATTGACACCTTGAAAGTCAGGCTGTAGTTGAGGTATTGATAGAAAATAACTTTTAAAATTATACAACTCATTGTGACACTTCAAACTCGAATATGGATGCCAGCTTTACACATCAACATTTGAAAGCAAACTTAGAGTTGGATATAGTACATAATGCTGGTCTAAGGATTTACTCTATGCCTTCAAGGCATTACTTGTTAAGATCTAACATATCGACACTGATGAACTGCCGTTAGATTTGTGAAGAGAAGAGTTAAGACTGCAATCTATGATGAAATTTAGGGGTTCAACATGAACTCCAGCAGCAAATATTCTTAAACAGTTAGAGAGTCCAAGGGTTTTCCAACATTTTTGAGCAACTTAAGGCAGCTGTTGGTGATTGTCAATTAAGAATCAGAAAATTATGGTGCATTGTCCTGAATTACATCTTTGGATGACTTGAGAACCATCATTATGCAACAAATTAACTTATAAGTCGACTGTGTATCTGATCAGGAAGTAAACGTTTTTTAAAATCATATACAGATGGTTCTAAAACACACTGGAGTTGGCTGTGCAGTTGTCCATGGTGATAGCTCCTATGTTGTTAGGTTATCAAACAATACTGTGTATCTTATTTTACAGTAGAGTCAACTTCCATTGCCAAATCTTTTGAGGTCTCATCTATCTTTAGTGGCGGTAATTTGATCCTATATCCTAATTCCTTGACTGCATTAATGAATATTACATAATATGGCCCTTGTCATCCCATTGTTCAAAGAGTCCAGGATTTATTGTGTAAACTAGCCTCAAAATTTAATTTTTTGCCATTTCGGGTGAAATTTTGCTCTCATGCATAGCCCAGGTAAGGATTATACTGACGAGGAAGCCAAAGTGATATTCTTCTTACTAATAGAAAGTGGATTAATTGAACTTAGATTATGGATAAAGGGCAACCACATTGGTTTTCTCCAATATACGTCTACTGTAAGCATCCCTGCCTGGCGATCTGCCAGACTCGGGTTCAAGTCCCCCTCAAGCTCAGTAGTTTCTTGCAGTGTCTGCAACAAAACCATCCTTGTGAGCTAAGGATGGGAGGTTTGGAGGAGCCTATATGTCTACCTTCTGAGTAATCAGCAGCTATTGCCTGACCCTCCATGGTCATAGATAGGTGGAGAGCTGGCTTGGTCGCTGGTTTTCGTTTACATGGCGAGTCTCTAGAGCATTGTCATTGTCCCTTGCCTTTGCCATTTATGAGCGACCTTGATAGCGCAGGGTTTTTATCATAAAATGGGTCTGGTGAAAGGGTTTGTGTATCTCCATGATCAGCAATACTTTACTAGACAGGGTCAACCATACTAGGTTGATTTGCTGTGAGGGATAAGCCGAAAATCTCTCTCCCCTACTAATCCGTACTGACCAACGTGGTGATGAAGACTGACCAAACCTCAGACATGAATCTGAGGCAATGCTGTATTGGTCTAGAAACAGCTGCATTTGTTTCAGTTGTTTTTGTTGATTCTCGCTCATGATTTTGGTTATATTGAAAATGGATGGTTTACACATCATAACAGGGTGACATCCTGGCCATGAAGCTCGTTGTATTAATTGTGCAAGGTTTTCGTAATATATAAATGGGTATGTTTCTCGTACACGTTTCTCGTCGGATTGATAACGCAAAATCTTCTTCATATTAATGATCACAATTCTTTTCAATCATTATCTTCATATTATTAGTGGAAGGTTTTCATCCTATAAATTCAGCAGTTTTTTCACGATTTACGTCAGTTTAATATTGCAGAATTTCCATGGTATAAATAGGTCATTATCTTGACCATCGTTCTTGTTAGGCGAAGAGTGATAATTTCATTGTATAAATGTGTCTGTTTCTCGATCATAATGCTCGTCAAATTAATATTGGCAAATTTCTATAATTTAGATTTTCGTCATATACACATCACATGATTCTCATATAAATAGTCAAATTTCTTGATAGATTAATAACGCATGATTTTCGACTTAAACACAACCATTGTTTGAATTATCTTGATTCTTATTTGACTAGTACACAACTCTCACCAATAAGGTAACGATTATTCCCTGCAAAAGAAAAAAAGGACCAACAAAAAAATTCTTTATACACAGCACCACTTTTAGCAGACCGTGAAGTATTTGCAATTGCAATTTGTCTATCTGTTTTGTCTATAGGGTAATATAAGATTTATGAAAAAAACTACATTTAATTGACTTTACAAAGCATAAACATTCAAAGTATTTCGTTACAAATTAAAGGAATATCTTTTCCCTCTGATATCTCTTTTCTTTTTATACTAATATGTAATTTAAAAACACAGTCTTTCTTGGTATGGGAGAGAACCTGTCAATTCATATATCGTCGAGAATTCTTGAAATATCAAAGATTCTGAATTTATTCGTATAATTTTTCGAGGAGATTTTTACGCGTCTTGGTTAGGGGAGAGAATTTTGACGTCGCCTAAGAAGTGATGGAGCTCGCCAAGCGTTAAAGAATTGATTGACTTCCATTCTCGATAACATTTTTGTGCCGTTGAAATTCACCAAGCGTGAAGGATCTCAATCTCTCTCTCTCTCTCTCTCTCTCTCTCTCTCTCTCTCTCTCTCTCTCTCTCTCTCTCTCTCTCTCTCTCTCAGATTTAGTTTTCAATTATTTTGATTACATTCAGTTAAATATATTTTTTTTCAATATATTCAGTAGATAACTGAGTTTATAATTTTTTCCTTCCGTTATCACCTCTCTCTCTCTCTCTCTCTCTCTCTCTCTCTCTCTCTCTCTCTCTCTCTCTCTTTGTGATTTACTTTTCAATTTCAATTACATTCAATTAGATTTATTTTTTTTCAAAATCTTAAGTAGATATCTCGGAGTTCATAATTTTTTTCATTCGCTATCACCTTTTTTTGTTCTACTCTCATCCTTCAAGTGGGAAATTGAATATTTCCAAGTTCTTGTGGTTAATTCATCCATCCCTCCCTTCCTGGTGATCGCCAGACTGGCGTTCGAATCCCGCTCAAAATCATTAATTCCTTTGGTCACTGCAACCACACCATCCTTGTGAACTGAAGATGGGGGTGTTTGTAAGAGCCTTTGGGTCTACTCGCTGAGTCATCAGCAGCCAATGACTGGTACTCCCTGGTCCTAGCTTGGGTGGAGAGGGGACTTGGGCGCTGATCGTATGTATAATGGTCAGTCTGTAGGACATTGTCTTGCTTGCTAGGACAGTGTCACTGTCCTTTGCCTCTGTCATTCATGAGTGGCCTCTAATCGTCCACACCTCTCTTAATTTTGAGGTCAATTTTAAGATTTTTAGTTCATATTCCTATTTATGACCCAAGGTTACTTAAATTAGGCTTACGTCAAAGAATTTAATTTCCTAACACCGCTTGTAAAACATTAACTCTCAATAGTGATTGTGCATAGACTGCTCTAGTGGATTGACCGACTGTTGATGACCCGGATTGCGTTCAAGAGCCTGAGTTGATTGTTCCTGTGATGATGATTATGATGATGATGATAACGCTCACGACCCAGGTCAATTAATACAGTTGTGTATTGATATTTATCAGTGTTCCGGTTGTGGTTTTTGGGCTATAAAAGACTGTTGGCCCTTGTGTGGACGAAGGTGCCCACTCATAAATATATAAAAATAAAACAAAAATTAATCCTCCACATTGTAAGCAATGAAGGAATTATTTATAACATATTTAAATGTAGAGGTATCTAAATCTGGCAGGTGAAATAATCAGAACAAATAATTTTGAATCATAAATGCGATATGAAAATGAATGATGCAAGCAATGCAATTTGTGTTAATTTACCAAATGACCAGCTGTTGTCATTCTATTTTATATTATTTAAGAGCAAAGATTTAATTAAAAGACGTCATGGGTTGGTCGGATTGTTGTTCATAATTGGGAAAAGGTTTTTGATTCATTTCCTGGTTTACATAAATTTTGCATATCATAAGCCGATTGCAAAAGTTCTATTAATTAGCTATCATAAAATTTTCCATTTATTTCTTCACTCATATTTCTCTTACATTATATTTCGAGAATTATAGGTTTTTAGTCTAAACCTCTTAAGTTATTATTAACGTTATTTAGATTGTATTCAGATTT
>NC_090727.1:140485974-140488474 GCF_036898095.1 Palaemon carinicauda | reverse complement strand
AGAGAGAGAGAGAGAGAATGAATATTAGCTCTGCTTCACGTTGAGGTATCAAGTGAAGGCTGTTCGAAAGTTAACACGCAGCCGCCTAGGATAAGAAATCTCATCAGGAGTTCAATATTCTGGTTGTCAGTTCAATGGATTCCTCTTTGCTACGTCTTACTGCCCCCCTCCCCTCTCTCTCTCTCTTCCCTCTCTAATCCCCTTACCCTTTCAAGTTTCCCTCTGTCTCCCTCTCTCTCCTCGGAAATGACGGAGGATCCCTCCTTCAAAGATGACTTATGAATGAAGAAGGTTCCTCAGAAAGAGGTCGAAACTTTACATAGGGAAGAAAAAAAAGAATTATCCAATATCAGATCTACCGCAGATAAGAAGAGAGAGAGAGAGAGAGAGAGAGAGAGAGAGAGAGAGAGAGAGAGAGAGATTACAAGATTTACTCATAGCTGATCCCTGATGGAGGCCAACCTCTACAGGGAATACCTGTCTCTCTCTATTTAGTCTTTACATTGGTTCTTAGATCAAGACATATGATGTTGATATAGAAATAGATTTCTACATCAACACCATAATTATGTGTTGATCAAAGAATCACTGTAAAGACAAAATAGGGAGAGACAGAGACATTCCCTGTAGACGTTGGACTCCATCAAATCTCAGGTCTTGAGTCCATTCTTGTTTCCCGTCATTATAGACACATGAATTAATGAACAGCGAATTGAGTGTTAATAATCCACATTTATATATCGTTGTATATTTTGAAAACACAGGAACTTTTGTACTTTTTTTTTCAAAGTGCCCCTTCAATTGAGGAATGGAATAGTTTCATAATGTTTCGAATGTAAACTAAAAACTTATGACAATCACGAGACAAAGGTTACTAAACAACCAAAGCAGTAGACGAAGTTAAAACCGCAGATTGAAAGAAAAGGGCAGTTTTCCAACAAGTGAACGGGTTTAATGTTCAAATAGCTAGTCACCGGGTAACTGAATCTTTTGTAGCCTGTTACTGATTATTTTGGAAAATAATATTAGCAGATGATTTAGCCATTATAGCAATTACAGACAAGCAACCGCAGTTTATTTATTAATTTATTTTGCAATGAAAGGAGCCTTAGAAAGGAAATTATTGAACCTTAACATTGGGAAAAGAGCTAATAGTTAGTTTGAAAGACACGAAGAAGTGAACATTAAAGTAGAAGATAGAATATTGCTAAAACAGAACAATGAGTTTAACTTCTTGGAATCAATAATAACAGAGGAGGGAGGTAATGAGATAACTGTTAGACAGTGAGTGAAAGAAGCAAGGTGAAAATGCAGGGTAGTATCTAGACAAGAAAATTCTACTTAGGCTCAAAATCAAGATTCATTAAACAGTTACCAGGTTTAATGGCCACTCATGAATGGAAGAGGCAAGGGAAAGTAACAGTGCCCTAGCTAGCAGCAGTTCCCCAGACACTATCCATATATGCGTGTGATCAGTGTGTAAGCCCCTTCTCCTCCCAACAGAAGACCAAGGAGGGTCAGGTAATGACTGCTGATGACTCAGCAGGTAGACCTATAGGCTCCCCAAGCCCCTATTCGTAGCTTACAAGGGTGGTGAGGTTACAGACACTACAAGAAACTATCGAGCTTATACATGACTCGAACCCCAGTCCAGGGATCGCTAGGCAGGGATTTTTGTAATAGGTCATACCAGTCAAGAGAGCTGATAACATACCGGTAATGGGGAGGAGGAGTGTGGGGGGTTACTGGATCACATTGATTGATGTGACGAGGAGGGATATGGGTGATGTGGGTGTGGGATTGTGGGAAGAAGATGCAAGGAATAGGAATAGATGGAAAAGGTTTAATCGATCGCCCTACACTGCAGTACAGTGGGATTAATATATTCAAAAGAAGAAGGCAATATTGTTAGAAACAATCTCTCGAGATGAGGATTATGAAGTACTGTATATTATTAATATTCTCATTATAAGTTATTGTTATGTGATTGCTCAGGTCATATTTACTACATCTCAAGTGCGTAAATGAAGAGTGATTTATGATTAATCTACCACGAGTCTACGACCCATAAAAATGTAATTTGATATATTTCTATTACGGAGCATGGTATCAAAGCCGAGTATTTAAACATGGAAGTTAGAGCAGAAGTTACCTGTACCATGGTCTTCCACCATCTTGTGGTACAGTTCTCTTGCTGGAATGTACACTCAGGCATACTATTCTATCTTATTTCTCTTGTTCTTTCCTTTTTTTTTTTTTTTTTTTTAATAGCTGAAAAGAGCCTCGATTCTGAAATTAAGTTTATCTTTGTAATTATGTGTTTCTTTGTGAAGTGTTTTTATTAAGTGAATAGGAATAATTTTAGTAACATCTTAGGAAATATTGTAAAGAGAAAGTCTTATTGCTACAAATATCCTAACGAGGACTTTGGTTCTGAGCTTTGATGATGTAGCACTGTTCTTAAGGATAAGTTATATTGTAACTGTTTGATCGTGCTTGT
>NC_090727.1:140473474-140480974 GCF_036898095.1 Palaemon carinicauda | reverse complement strand
TGTAGGTTAGGAAGGCACACTAACTAACCTATCCCCTATATGGTCCCTGAAGGCGAAAACACTTGCATCACAGTCAATAGTATTGTAAAATAATGCCACTATCTTCATAAGTAAGCCTAGGATCACTGATAAAATCATGCATGAACACTAATATAGGCGCTCTGGCCTGGGGGCTATAGTAGCCAACTGGTATGGGGTCAATCGATGACCGGTAAAAAAGCGTCAAAACACGATATAAAAGTTCCTAGCTATGAAGACTAAATAAACTAATATATCGATTAGTAAATAAGGCCGGAAGCGTTGTTGTGGCTAACTAAATAAGGCATGCAGAACAACAACGACGCCATAAAATGGCGGGTCTGGTAGAGGCACAGCTCTGCCACAAAACAACAAATATCTCGAAAAGTAATATTTACTTTACGGTCAGAGCTTAACTAAACAATACTGGAACCTTGTACTCAACTTTCCAGAAGAAGGCGAGGCCGAAGGTAGCGACATGATAAAGATGCAAGACGATAAAGTGAGCACAGGGAAAATCCGTCTAAGTAAGGCGAGCTACTGTACAAAGGATGAAGACGGACGTGACGTCATTTAAGCAATGGCGCCCGTTTGTTTACGTCTCGAGTACCAAAAGTAGCCACGGATGAGATTAGCTATGGAACGGCTCCCAGCTATTCTCCGCCCTTACACACCGAAGCATTAACTCTGTTCGGGGTGTAGATAGCTATGTGGCGCGTTAATACATGCGTCCCCTGTTGATATACGATGTCTTAAAAGGGAAACCTTTAGGATACTCGCTCCAGAAGTTAGAATTCTGTGATAACCTGTGGTTAAATTCTCTGGGAATATCTTAGTAGTTATTTACCCAAGGAAGCTACCAAAAAGGAACCTTCCATCAGGACACCATGGCTTGAGCCCAAAAATATATATATATATATATATATATATATATATATATATATATATATATGTATATATATATATATAATATATATATATATGTATAGATATAAATATATATATATATATATATATATATGTGTGTGTATATATAATATATATATATATATATATATATATGTATATATATATATATATATATATATATATATATATATATATATATATATTATAACTAGCGAATTACGTAAACTCCTAAGCTCCCAAACTTACCTGCTTTATATTACATAATCTGACACACAAGAGAATACCTCCGAGCTCTGAGAGTAATACGCAACTCCCAGACGTTAATATATATGAACACTGAATATCTAAAGGTCTCTTTTACACTCAAAACAAAACTGGGTGATTACTTTACTTTTAACGGTAACTATTCTAAAATCAACCTCTTACTTCGGTTCTTAGTCAGGAATACGAGCAAGGCACTGGATTAATTATTGGTGATCGAAATAATATACACTTTACAAATATATATATATATATATATATATATATATATATATATATATATATATATATATATATATATATATGTATATGTATATTCTATAAAAATAACAATTCAACAGTAATACCAAAAATAAATCACTCGAAATTTAAATCTGAACTAGACCTTAGGGTTAAGACAAAATGTCACCTCAAGAATAATACAATCAATTGTTAACTAGAAATTAATTTATGAAAATATTTAATTTTGAAAATTAATGAAAACAGTTGATACTTTAACACTATACTAAATAAACAGTAAATACACTTCATATATGTACCTGTTACTCTTACGTCCTTTGGGCTCACACAAGGTTAGAGAACAATTAAGAAAAAATAAATGCACTTCTCATTTTAACCAAATCACCCAGGGCCAGGCATAAAAAAAAAAAATTTTACAATATAAACCGGATGTACAAATACACTTCACTTCCTTCAAATTAAACACACAAAGATATCACCAAAGTTGAACAGGCACTATACAGTGTATACGTTGGTGAGAAAACACTATGGCTGAAGAGGTGCTGGTGAGAAGATTGTCGGACGTTGGCTCTTTCGGGATGTCAGGCTGGATCTCTCCCTCCTATGCATTGCTAGGCCCTATATATGTCATCCTAATAAACTGGAATCTTCCAGTTAAGCATTCTCGAAGCATTGGGGCATGGCTCTTGCAGCGTCAATGTTGCCAACCTGGCAGTTTGAAGTATGGTTCTATCATTGCCTGACAATAGCAACCCTCTCAGCTACCTCCTCCCACCTCCTCTTGTAACATTAAAAAAAAGAGTGTGTTTAGTATAGAACCTTCAGTAGAGTTCCAACCCCTTGGAAACATGATGCAATCCCTAGTGTTTATACCTCATGTGTGTCATACATACCTTCTAACAACTTTACATAAGACTTCGTAACCAAACTGCATGAAATAAAAGTTTTATTCTTTAAAATAACGTAAATGTACACATACGAAACTGAATGAAAATACAACTTAAATGTATGACGACGGCCTTATGTAATTTACACACATTTACTTAATCCTACGTGAGTGGGATCCACTTAAATACACAAATGAAATACGTGAATAAAATAATCTACTCTCGTGTTAGACCAGCTTTGTAAGAATATATATCTATATATATATATATATATATATATATATATATATATATATATATATATATATATATATATATATATACTGTATATATATATGATATTTAGCTCGCTCTCTCTCTCTCTCTCTCTCTCTCTCTCTCTCTCTCTCTCTCTCTCTCTCTCTCTCCTAATCTAGGAGTGTATAGTAACTGGCGCTGAGTGAACCTCTCCAATTACCTTAGTGTACCAACAAGAGGGTATTCATCATGAAAGCCTTTGACGCCGACGATGGCCAACTAAATTAAACTTAAGGCAATAATGAAGGCCAGATGTCCCCAAGGCTTTCCTTTATGTACTTGGTAAACATAATTTATGGAAAAGCATAGCACAAATTTATATTCAAATTACGTATATGTGTTCAGAATTCTTTATTCACTTGAAGGGTATCCGTCTGCCTATCTCGAATATCCATTGTTAATTGACTTGTCAACTTGTCAATTAAATGTCGTAGTCAAGTACTGGGCTGATATATTGCACGGAATTTCCAAAGGCTTATGTGAGGCCGTGTTATATGAGCACGTTTTAGGACATTTTCAAAATTATTTATTAGATATTACTAAAGTGTCTTTGAATCGTCTACCAGGCCATCAACTGGGCCCATATTTTCAGCCTTTTACTTTACATCCATCGTGCTTCAATCTTCCTCCTTTGTGTCCAACCTCATAGCCTTTACTTCCTATTGTGGTGGACTATTGGAAACGTCCCTGCCTCGCGGTCTGCTGGACTGTGGACTGGGGTACGAGTCCTGTTCAAGCTTGATAGTTTCTTGTAGCGTTTGCAACCACACCACCCTTGCGAGCTAAGGATGGAGTGGTATGGGGTAGCCTATATGTCTACCTCCTGAGTCATCAATAGCTATTGCCGGGCTCTCCGTGGTTCTAGGGGTCTTGGGCGCTGATCATATGTATATATGGTCAGTCTCTACCATTCATGACTGGCCTTTAAACCTAAATTTTAAGCCCTGAATGTTCTCTCCGGGACTAGAACCGAGGTATCTCAATGCAATCATTCTGAACTGCCGTGCCAACTGAGAACTTGTACAGGCAAATCATGTCCCAACAATGTCTTCTTTTCCTTTTTATTTTTCAAGTGCCTGATATTTGTTTAACTTATTTTTTCATATATTTATCATTTTATTTTTTTTCAATTATACATGTCTCTCTTTTTAACAAATTTCTTATATATTAACTACCACATAACAAAGTTTGCAAACTGTACCAATGTAGATGCTGCAATCTTTTTATTGCCAACTGCTGTTTCCTGTATATTAATACGTTTTTCTCAACAAATTACGCTTTATTCGTCTTATGAACTATTCACGGCTGTTTTGCATCTATCATTTTTCCATTTCATATGAGGTCTTGAAAGATGTCTCAGATCGCTTTTTTTCAGTACCAAGGTAATTTGCTCTTTAAGTATTTTTTTTTTGTCTCCCTCTTTTTCCTGTTTCATAATAATATTTTCTCAAGTCTCCTCGTTAGCTATATCTTAACAGATCTCTGACAAATTCCTGGTCTTTCTGGTATTCTCTGATGATGTCTTGCACCTCTCAGTGCTTATAAATCTAAAAATATTTTTGTTGTTGAAATTCTCTGGAACTACACTCTTAGATTTCGAGTTCGTATGGCTTTAGTAATTTAGTATAAATATGTGATAGAAAAGCAGTAGATTTCAGGGCACCTAAAATTTCAGGAAAGATTGAATATAATTGTTTCAGTTTTCGATTTCGTTGTAGTTTCTTCAAGTTAATGTAAATTGATAACAAGATTGGGCTTTTTATATTATTTCTTTAATGACAACTTTTTACACAACCATTGTTCACTGGTGTATAGATTTATTAGTTTCTTTACGAAACAACAAGGTTGGGATCATTTAATGGAAAGAACCAATCTTAACTTATTTAAACTAAACAAGTTATAAACAAAAAATAAGCAGTGCGTAAAATAAGTGTAAAAGAATGTATATATTTTCTAGTCTTGGTAAAAAAGCTAAAAAAGATGGTATTTTGTGGACGGAAAACAACATTATAAAAATACCACTTCGTTTCCAAGAAGTAAAGGTCATGCAGGGGAGGAAGGGGAAGGGGAGGGGGGTTAATCATCCCCTCCAGATGATCTCTGGTTAGAAGGAGAGTCTTTAACAGAGTGTATAGTTAAGAATCTTGTGACATTATCAAACCATATGGAAATCATTCATGTCATCTGGAATTTTTATGGATATTCTAAATAAAGCTTTGGTACATAAAACTTAGTTGTTTTGATTTAATAAATCTATAGAAGTAGTAACCAAAGTGATTTCCATTATATGTAGATGAAATTGAAACATCACATATCTTAATGCTAATCTTCCCTATTTCTGAGACTGGGAACCCTAAAGGATAGGTAATGGAAGATATCAGGTCATGGAAGATGCATGCGAAAAACTCTACCATCAAAGATCTTACTTAGTGAATCAGTATATGTTATATCTAGGCCACAATACCTATTTTTCCACCTTTTATGGCTACATGTACTTACGCTTGAGTTATAAAGAACCCGCATCACCCACTCACGGTCGGTTATAGGACCATATCATAAGATTAAGTCCATATCATGAAACTCCAAACTATTTTCTTGACGATTACGACCTGTTATGACCCCTGAATCCCCTCTCTTTTATAGCCGCATATAATCACTGGTGTAGAGTACGAATTTATTGTTATGACATTAAATATTTTTGCATGATGATATAGTGAGCTTAATCTCAGATAAAAATAACATTAATAGATGATATTTTCTTGGCCACAAAACACTTGGTCCATAAGATTTCTTTTTCCTGATGGAATAAATGAATGATTGATTGATGATAAGCTGGCATTATAATATCAGTGGTCATTGATGCTGATTGGAGTATGAGTAACAACGAATAATTAATTCAAGACAATAAAAGAAAATGAAGAAATAACTTTAAAGTAAAACATTTGAAATTTCATATAGCATTTCAAAACGATTAAGAAAGCCAGGTTCCAATACGAACTTAAAAATGCTACTGGTATCATAAAAAAAGTCTCCAAGAATTTTGTTGAGGATGTACCTGTCATCCTCATTACGAGCTTCATATAGGAATGGTTCCCTGATATCTCCAAGACTGGGACTTCTAATAAGTAAATGACTAACAGTCAGGGGGGAATCAAGCAATCATTACAAAATGGTTAGCACCAGCCAGTCATCAAGAAATTGTGTATTCCTGATGGAAGAAGTATAAGATATGCATATGAGGGTATTCGAGAAATCACTGCAAAGAAAAAAAGAGGAAGAGAGGTGACTTTCCTGTCGAATGAAAATTGAAATCTTCTAACTAATGAATCTAAAATTAGAGCTCAATGGAGAGAACATATTGAAGAGACACTAAATGGGCCACCCCACCAGACATCCTTAAGGCTAAGCGTGATCTAAGTGATATTAGATTGGTAGAGGTCGTTTTGGCAATCAACTGAAAAAAACTATGCCACCAGGAATGTTAAAGGCTGAAGAGATTCAAACACCTACTGTGTTCAATGAATTATTCAATCATACTGTATGTGGCGAGATGAAATCCCACCTGTTGAATGGAAAAAGAAAGGTATTGTTAGCGTACCCAAGAAGGGAGATATAAGAGACTGTGGGAATTGACTAGGGATCACATTGTCACCAGTCGGTATAAGAGTTGTTTCCAATGTAATATTGAAAAGAAAACTAAATTAATGGATAAAATACCTTAAAAGATCAAACACGTTTCAGAAACGGTAGAGGATGTGAAGATCAAACTTTTATTCCACGACATATGCTTTGTGGATTTTGAGAAATCATATGATAGTATTTCACGTAGTATGTTAAAAAAAAAATTTGGGGCACTGTGGGATACCAGAAAAGATTGTAAACATCTTAATGGATATGCAGTGGAACTTGTTGTATGGTAATGGATAATGGTAGTCTTTTTACAGATAGATAGATTGATAGATAGATAGATATTTTATTGACCACAACATATACAGCATATATTTACAAGAATTATTTACTTCTGGTCCAAATAAAGGCAAAATACTACAATTGGCAATACAATACATTATATACACAAAGGTAAGAATAACAGATTTTTTTTTTTTCAACGTATACAAGATATTATTTTGTGAACATGTACCGGTAATAAAACAAATTCTAGTAGTTATCAAAAAACAAACAAAATTAACAACCAAATTTGGCATTTATATACAAAATCATACTCCAAAAAGCTGCTTTTTCCTTAATTCATAAATATTCACAAATACTCGTAAAGGATTAAACTAATAATCTTACATTGCTCTGCCAGGGTTCACTGATTTGAAAATATATCCCTCATGTTAGAAAAACTATGTGTCTCTGATATTCTGTGTCCTTGATCATATTTGTGTTACGTACTTCTGTCTGAATGGCTCCACAGGTAAACAGCCGCTCCTCCAAAGGCAGACGGCCTCTCTCCCTCCTACCCCACCTATCTACTTCCACCGCCAGCGAGTGAGATGCAATCCTGAACCTAGTAAATGAGACTCTATCTAACTCAGAAACATTATGCCTAACAGAATAGATGTCATGAACTAAGAGATCTGGATTGACTTCTCTATATGTTACTTTTCTTGAAAAGTCAGAATTAATGATGTTACGCCTGTTTTACTATCAGTCCTTCTATGTAAGTCTTGGTGTTATACCTGGCTCCTAGCACGGTCTTAATTGAAAATATCAAAGGGTCATCCTCCATCGAAGTCCTCTCTCTCCACTTCCTACCAAAAAACTCACTCTGTTTGCTACGAACAAGATCCCACAATTGCGGATACCCCGATTCAATATAACATAATTCATTACATGTTGTCTTTCTAACGCCAAGCAATAGTTTTAATCCCCAGTTATATAG
>NC_090727.1:140463474-140465974 GCF_036898095.1 Palaemon carinicauda | reverse complement strand
AATAGTCCCAAACTTTGGAATTTGCAGAGGCCTCTGATTCATACTCTACCATGGCTTCCTTTAATTGTACTTAATTATGGTCATCTCTCCAAGATGAATCAAACCATTTTGCATCTTTATGAGAGCAGATTCTATGATTCCCTTTTACAGGTCGTAGGTTGGGCAGGGGACCAGCCACCCTTTGAGATACTACCGTTAGAGAATTATTATAGGTCCTTTGACTATCCAGACAGTACTATATTGGATCCCACTCTCTGGTTACTGCTCATTTTTCCTTTGCCTACTCATACACCAAATAGTTTGGCCTATTCTAGAGTCCTCATACGCCTGACAACACTGAGATTACCAAACAGTTCTCCTTCGCTCAAAGGGTTAACCACTGGAATGTTATCGATCTATGGCTATTTTCCTCTTGGTAAGGGTAGGAGAGACTCTAGCTATGGTAAGCATCTCTTCATTGTGAAGGACACTCTAAGATAAAACCATTGCTCTTTAGTCTTGGATAGTGCCTTAGCCTCTGTACCATTGTCTTCCACTATCTTGGAGTAGAGTTCTCTAGCTTGAAGGTACACATGCTCTTGTTTTTTTTTCTATAATTTATATATGAAAGATTTATTTTAATGTTGTTACTGTGCCTAAAAAAAAAATTATTAAAATTATTTATATTTTCTCTTGTATTCTTATTCCCTTATTTAATTTCCTCACTGAGCTATTTTTCCCTGTTGGAGCCCTTGGAATTATAGCATCCTGGTTTTCCAACTTGGGTTTTAGCTTAGATAATAATAATAATAACATTAATAATGCATTCCAACCTTGCTTAGATATTCATTCCAAATCTTCTTTAATACTCTTTCACACACAATGCTAGTTTTCTAGCTCCATCTTTGTTATCCACCCTTTCTCTCGTCCTCCCATCATCCATTATATTTACTCCCTGAACTATTCATTCGAATAAACCACTTTCCTTCTTCCACCATCCGTATTAACGTTCATTGTCCCATTTCCTTAGTTTCCATTTAGTTCTTAATACCCCCATCACTCAGTAAGCACTTGTTACCGAACGCGGACGGACTGTTCATGCAGCTAAAAGCAAAGATATCCACATCAGTGTTGTATCATGGTGAAAGTGACATCTACCATAAACGTTGGTATTTGGAAACAAGAAGCTAATGGTTCGCTAACATTTCTTCTCTTGGTCTTATCTTATCACACTGGCAACAGGCCACGAAAGGAGTATGTTAGAATGTTATTGTGCATTGCATCATTGACGGTAATTGATCGTATTGATTATGACACACTCAGACTTAAAGGTTTTATAAAGTCATGTCTAAGTGGTAGCTTTTAATTGATAGTTAGATTTACCATGAAATTGGTTTTGAAACTGTTGGAAATCGAATTAAGTTTACAGTCACGATACATGCCTTCGCAGTAACGAAATAAATTCGAAAAACAGGAAGCAAAATTTCATTGTGATTAAATGTACACAGATAATGTCGAAATCATGTGACGAGATTTGAACGAAAGTTTTAACCCGTGTCATTATTATAATTGCAGTTATGTTTCATATCAAATCAACATATTTCAACCCAGGTTTCTGTTCCATAGCTTCTTGTTAATAACTCTACTTTTGGGTTTTGGGGTCCCTCGTGGAAAACATTAGCGAATGAGGAATTGCAGGACGTTCAGTAAGGCAATACAAGTTTTTTTTTTTTATTACCGTAGCTTTTTCTGGTATAAATTCTCAATCCGTCATCAGTTGCAAATATTAGATTTTATATTCAACATATAGTTAAATTTGATGTAAACTTATTCAAAACCGCATAAACAGATGGAGATCAATCAGGTGTTTAATACCAAAACGAGGCAGTTAAACGGCAAAGTTTTAGACAATAAAATTACTGAGAATAGAACGAAGTTGTTTTGTAATAAAAAAACAAAAAACATTAAAATCTTGAAGAAATTAGGAAAGGATAAGAAATTTAAAATCATGTATCTAGACAAGAGAAATGTGACAGTTGTAATGAGGAAAACGAACTATGTAAGAAAGATAACAGACGTTACCACTATCTGGATGGATGAAAATGTTCGAGAAGTTGAACACAGATAGACTTACGACACGCGTTATTGTTACCTGGCTTGTAACTGTCCTGGCCTTGCTAGTACCTGTCCACTAGTTTCAGCAGGGGACATGCAGCATTGAGACAGGTAGCAACAAGAGCGTCCTCTGTAGCAGTTCAAGAAGTAACAATGAGTAAGTGCCCGACCGAAAATTCTTGAATGAATGGATGTGTACGTGTGTGTAAAGGTGTGTGTATGTAAGTGTATTTGTGCATTTGATGTCAACAATTTAATCTAAGGATTTTTTTTTACCAATTCTATTGATGATATGTCTTCTTGTGTATGTATATATATATATATATATATATATATACTGTTTATTACATTTCATATCTTACAGTTTTGTCATTATATTTATAGTAATTGCAATGTTTATTTTTCT
>NC_090727.1:140430974-140453474 GCF_036898095.1 Palaemon carinicauda | reverse complement strand
TTTAAGCTAAAGTTTTATCATGCAATAATTCTCTCTCTCTCTCTCTCTCTCTCTCTCTCTCTCTCTCTCTCTCTCTCTCTCTCTCTCTCTCTCTCTCTCTCTCTCTCCCCAATACCTTGTGTTTTAGGTTAAAGTTTTATCATCCAACCGAATCTCTCTCTCTCTCTCTCTCTCTCTCTCTCTCTCTCTCTCTCTCTCTCTCTCTCTCGTGTGTGGTGTTTTAAGCTAAAGTTTTATCATGCAATATTCTCTCTCTCTCTCTCTCTCTCTCTCTCTCTCTCTCTCTCTCTCTCTCTCTCTCTCTCGTGTCTGGTGTTTTAAGCTAAATTTTTATCATGCAATCATTTCTCTCTCTCTCTCTCTCTCTCACCAGTTCCAATACCTTGTGTTTTAAGTTAAAGTTCTATCTTCCAACCAAATCTCTCTCTCTCTCTCTCTCTCTCTCTCTCTCTCTCTCTCTCTCTCTCTCTCTCTCTCTCTCTCTTTAAGACAGCTTCGAGTGGGCACGCATCTTTCCCTTCTTTTGGCGTTTAACCGCCAATCTTGGCAACCATTAGCCCAAAATAAATTTCCTCTATATTGGTATTGAATTGTAGTCACACATGTTAGCTAAAGTGGTTTCAAGCAAACACAAATACACAAGACATCAAATTTGCAACAAGTATTGACAACTTGATGTTAAGAGGGACAGGCAGCTGTTGGAAGATTCTGGAAAATATATGCGCATTACATAACCGTATTAATGCTACTGATTTGTACAAAAAGTTTTTTTGAAAATTGTATGATATACATGTATTAGAGGACGAACGGAAGCATGAGAGAAACAGAACAATTAAGGAAAAATTCTTAAATAAAAGGCCTTTCTACGTTTTAATAAAAAAGGTGGAACTTACTGCTATAAGTAAGTAAACATATCACAAGTTGTCAGAATCAAAATAATAACAGGTTCCGTGTTCCACATCGTTCCTATGACATCCTGTTTTTCTACGCTTGCCTACGTTCTAGCTTTTACTAACACGCCGAGCCGATGCGGGGCAACTAGCTATTGTTTGATTCTAAGCCGGATAGCGATTTTCACAGTGAATTTCACCCGTAAAAACCGATGACCTTTAGCGTTGGATCAGGCCAAATATACGACTCTCGAGAGCCGTAAACAAGAGCGATCATAACATGACCTTTTAAGGATTAGAGTCACTGGAAATTAAAGAGGAACAGCTGTTGCTTCTTGCACTTGTCTACCGAGTGTGATCTTCTCATTATTGATTTCTGATATTTTGCACTAAACAGCCAAGGTAGTTTTCTACGGGGAGGGGGGAAGCAAAAATTAAGTCAATCACGAATGTTTATTTGATTTAACACAACATTCGCATAAATTAGTTCAAATCAATCATAAAGATTGACAAAATCATCTTAAAAGAGGCTACTAAATCACTTCGCAAGGAAAGATACCTATAAGGAAATTATACCCCAACCACCTCAAAAAAAGAAAAAAAAAGAGAGAGAGAGGAAGAGAGAAAAAAATCTGCTTTAGAGGCAAGTAGTTTTCTCAGATTTTGTTTGTAACTCTGAGGAACGAAGGGAACCCCGAGGGAGTTACATTTCAAGCTCCTCCGCTTCCTTTACTATTATTTGGAAAGGATACATCTTCATAATGCATAGATTTTATAGGAATCCCGGGAGACGAGAACATTCTTTTATCACATTCTTCGTTGAACTGATAGTTCAACAGACTCTTGATCGAGATCACTCATTTGTATTAATATTTTTTTATTATCATGAATTATTTTTCAAGGATACGACTAGATGCTGATATGCTCTTGAATACGTTAGCACTGTTAAGTTCAAGTATTGTAATTGTAACAGGCCTTACTCCTACGCCTTTAACTAGTACTACTACTACTATACTATTTTTATAATAAAAATAAAGATTATAATAATAATAATAATAATTATTATTATTATTATTATTATTATTGAAAGTAATTGCTGCCTCATTGGCGTTAATTTTATAATTAACTTCTTGTATTTTTCTTATTTTTTTCTCTTCATTGCTATAATCCGCCAGTAACTGGGAAAGGGACATATTTTCATGAGGAATGTAATTGAGACCATATCATTCACAATTCTTCTTTAATATGTCAGTATATATTACAAAAATTCAAATATTAAATACAAAGTATGTCTTTGCCGTAAATCACTATCACAAGGTCAGTCTGCACAAAGTAATGCACTCTGACATAGTGATAGGGATTTACGGCAAAGACATACTTTGTACTTAATATCTGTACTTTTGTAATGCGTACTGAAATATTAAAGAAGAATTGTGAATGATATGGTCTCCATTACGTTCCTCGTGAAAATATGTCCCTTTCCCAGTTACTGGCAGATTATAGGAATGAAGAGAAAAGGATAATAAGAACAATAGAAGAAGTTCATTATAAAATTAACGCCAATGAGGCAGCAATTACTTTCAATAAAATTTGTTTATGAGAGGGTCTACTCAGAAAATATTATGATGATTATGATCATCATCATCATCTTTTTTATTTCTCGTATTTTTCTTCTTTCATCAGTACTGAATTCTTTCAGTAACTGAGCTATGTTTGTAATCGGTAGGAGGAGCAAAATACATAGAAAAAAAAAATCCATGATTTTACTAAAATTAAATTTGTCAAAATCGGTACAATAAAGTTCGGCTGCAACGTGTTAAAGAGGTTGCCGGGTGTCTCCTCTCATCATAAGGCTAAGTCTGGATGAGGGGTGTAGAACTGGCTCTATATATGTATTACGATAATTGAAATAAATGTTTCCAAAAACCACCATTGAAATATGGGAAATGAATAGAAAAAGAAACTCACGAAAAGAAAAAAAAAAACAACAACACGTTTAGTCACAAACTTATAAAGAAAATCAATGTTACTAATTCGTTTACTTTAACTGACAAATCAAATCAGTCAAAACATTTATAGAAAAGGGGAACAGTCAGTAATGTAGCAATAATTAGGGAATAGTTTTCTGCAGCTGCTGAAACGATACTGGTACGGAGACTTCAGGCTTGAGAACGTTGCAGAAGGGCTGCTGAAGTTCAAATGAAATTGACACGATGATTTTGTATTCGAAGACGTCACAGAAAGGATGACATCAAGATGGGACATCGGGAGTCTTCTCCAAGAATTAGATGATAGTGATAGGGTGCAGGCAGTGTTAGCTACTTTTCGTCACAAGAAGGGAGGGCTGGCTGCTTCAATTTGTCTTTTCTTCTCGGCCATAGAAGTATTTTGGAGATGGGCATTTTGTCATCTGAAGGGAAGGTGGGCACTGGCTCTTGGACTTCTGGTCTTGTCTGCTCATCTCGTCAGGACTTGGTTCTCATCTGCTTCGAACATAGTTTCTCTCTTGTCTTATGTCCTGTCCTATCTCTTCTGGACAATCTCTTCTTTAAGCTTATATACCTATGTATGGGCAGAGTTAATTACAGTGGGCAGTAGTCATTTCCAGAGAAGGCACTTTTTTTTTTCTTTTTTTTATACCATTCTGCATCTCGATTGGTCTCCTCAAAAACGCCCACTTTAATCACGACATTGAAGTGTTTAGAACAAATTTCTGATGCAATCTGGACCTTGTGTTGAGGCATAACAAGAGCGCAGCACTTGCCTACCTAAGATGACTAATTTCATAAATAAGGATATCCGTGAGGCTCGGTTTCCTAAAATATGCTGACTCGACTGATTTAGGCAATGACAGGTTTGACCAAACAATACGGTAGGCAAGTCTAGTCTCGCTGTGCACAATTTGGCAATTGATAAGAATTTCTCTTTTAATAACATATCCCTTTAAAAGTATTATATCTACTCATGACAGTATGTTGCTTGGTTGGCTCGTCACATCAGATGCTGGTTGCTGATTGGTCCCCGTAGGCATAGTCCTTAATTGGTCTGTGACAGAGTTGCTCTCCCACTTGCTGAGGCACTTTCCTGGAGGGGTCCTGTCACAGACAGGCTGCTACTCTGCACATGATCAACTAAGTTGGATGGAGTCAGGGTTTTAGTAGATCAAGGCAGGAACTCCGGTTCCAACTCACTGATTGGTTAACATGCTGCCTAAATGGGGCTTGGAGTTAGGCAAGCTGTTTGGCAACTTGGAGTCCAAGTCCGGGGAGTCCTGAGCCACTTGCTGATTGGCTGAGGCCCTCGCCGGGAGTCTAGGTTGCAGGCAAGCTGTGGGTCACCGATCACCATTGCCATTACTGTTTCCAGGTCGATTTGAGGTGTTCCTACAAAAGGAGAGGAGGAGGAACATTTGTCGTGTTAAAAATTTGGTCTTTCTTGTTTAATGAGCAGGGCCTTCAAGATCCAAAGCCTCCTGCCATTCTGGGAATTGCCGATGATTTTATTATTCCTTGTGATATCCTCTTGTACCACGGCTTGTTGTGCAGTAAGAGTAGCTGCATCTTGATGGCTCCCTGTTGAACATGGCAGGACAATCTTTTACAAAATCTCATTGTTATCATTTCAGTGTAACGGCAGGGGTATCCACAAACTGAGCATCGGTAGGAATAAACAACATTAGACCTTTTCAGAATGTCCTGCGTGGGAGGGGCTGGTTTATTGTTCCTAATGGGAGTTCTTGTCCTCATGGTATGTTGATAAGATATAAGTTAGATCTTGAAGTCCTCTTGAATGGGCGTGACATGGTTCTTAACAATGTTCCTCATGGCCTTCTTATCTTGTTTACTCAAGAAGGCATACTCTCGCTGCTGGCCTCAGTCTCGTACCAGTTGTCCATTGTACATTTGACCTCTATTGATCTGGTTGTTGGAGAAACCTTTGTTCACGAGGACCTGGGTAATCCTATCCAGCTCCTTGTGAATCTCCATTCAGGAAAAACAATGGGAAAGTGTCCGACGAACGTAGGTTTGTATGGTAGAGGTCTTGTACCCAGTGGGACATTCACTATAACAATTCAAGCAAAGGCCTAGGTCATGGGCTTAGTGTATACTGTGATATTGAAATCATGCTTAGCAGTCGAGACCATGTTGGCGCACATATCCTCCATGTTGCTCTTTTTCTGTCTCGTAGTGTTATTCCCATCATTATTATTTCCATTGCTCTTTGAGTTGTAACTAGCTTATGTTCTAAGGCTTTAGTAAGGCTCCAAGTTTCTGATGCATAAAGTAATACTTGTAGGATCATCTGACTAAATACTTTCATTTAGAGAAAGTAGCATTTTACTTTTCATAATCTCATTTTCTTTACCAAAAGTTCTCCATCTCATGTTTCTCCTTCTTTTAATTTCAGGTTCATGTCCGGGGGAAAGACTTGCTGTGTGTCCTAGGTATGTAAATTCATTAAAAATCTTTAGAGGTATGTCGAAAACATTTATTAGTTCATATGCATTTTCTTATTCCTACATTTCTACTTACTCTATTCAAATTTTCTACCATCTTTTGCAATTCCTCCCACAATTTCTCCTCTCATTATTCACAAAATGAAACCACGTTGTCTCCAAATCTTAAGTTGTTAAGGTATTCTCCGGTAATGTTAATTCCTACATTTCTCAATATGAACTCTTTAAAACTTCTAGGCACGCTATGGATAATTTAGGAAAGGTCTAACTTCTTTCTCAATCAGATTTTCTCATAATTTTTATGTAGTTTTATATATATATTTATATATATATATATATATATATATATATATATATATATATATATATGGTGTATGTGTGTGCAGGAAAGTACAGACAAGGTTATAGAACTGGTGAAACGATTTAGTTACTTGTGGTCTACTATAAATAAGGAGGGAGTTGAGAATAAGATAATATTACCCTGGGGGAAGTGGAGGGAGGTAGCAGGAGTGGTATGTGATAGGAAAATACCAATGAAGTTAAAGGTAAAGATCTATAGCACAGTAATAAGTCCAGTGTTTATGTATGGATAGGAAACATGGGCTCGAAGACGGAAAGATGAAGTAAAGCTTGAGAGAACAAAGATGAGAATGCAGAGGTGGATTATGGGAATATCACACCCAGAAAGATTGGAAAATGAGGAAATAAGATTAATGGCAGACGTAATAAAGAAAACAGATGCGATAAGAGTGTCACGACTGAGATGATGTGGGCACGAGTTGAGGATGAATGGTAGAGATGGCGTGAGGAAGGCTTTGGGGAAACAAATTACGGCGAGAAATTTCGTGAGGAGGGCAGAGAATTAGTTTGCGAGATAAGAGGAAGGATGATATGGAGAGAAGAGATTTGGTTGAAGAGGATGCCTTTGATAGAAATCTTTTGAGAGGGCGCATCAAGCATCCGACCCATTAATGTAGGGAAAACGGTGGGAAAGAAGTAATATATATATATATATATATATATATATATATATATATATATATATATATATATGTATATATATGTGTGTATATGTATAATGTATTTATATATATATATATATATATATGTATATGTATATATATATATATATATATATATATATATATATATATATATATATATATATATATATATATATGTGGTTACTTATGGCATGCATATGATCGTTTTATCTTTTACATCAATTCAAGAATAAGTAAAGGAAGGTATTTTCCTTATCCTGGAAAAAATATATTATTTGATATATTTTCCTGATTTGCCCTCGCTCTTTGAATACTTATTATTGCGCGTATTAGTCTCAAGTCTTCATCCGTTTATTTCATATCCTTACATTGAAGTAAAACCGTCTTGGATCACCAGTTCCTTAAATTGGGAAATTCTAAATAAAAGTCCTCTAGTAAAATCACTTTCATCTGTACGTTCTATCTCTGTAAAATATATATATAAAAAAAAAGAATAATTGTTTCTACCACCTGTAAGCCGTTCTGTTTTTCTGGTTGGAAATGGTGGTTGGGGGTGCTGTGGTGATGGCTGGCTTTGGTTAGAACGGAAATAACAGCCAAAAAATCCCCGTAACATGGCATGTTTTAGATCTGATTTCAGTTTCCCCTCCGGCTTAACACGAGAAACAAAATTTCGACGAATATTTAAGAGGAAAAAATCCTTTGAGTACTCAGGATGAACAGCACGTGCGAACGAAATGTTAGTCGGTATCATGTTTATTTTATTAATTCTTACATATCTGGAAATTGAGATCTATCTATCTATCTATCTATATATATATGTATATATATAATATATATATATATATATATATATATAATATAATATATATATATATATAATATAAATATATATATATATATAATATATAAATATATATATATATATATATATATATTATATATATATATATATATATATATATATATATATATATAATATATTATATATATATATATATATATATATATATATATATATATATATATTAGTGGAGGTAGCTCATTGATTTCATCGGGGATTTTCACTGCGTCTGAGTATTTTCTTCATTAACTTTTTAGCCTTCTACCCTAATTCTGTTCTTACTCCTTTCTTTCATCCTGCTATCTATTTTTTTAGATTTGATTTCAATGTGCACCTGTGGAATATTTACACAGTTAGACTTCGGAAATGGATAGCAGTCCCAGTGCCATGTTACATGCCTTAAATGTCACCCATACACTTTCTATATAATGTCGAGAAGACAACCTAAAACTCTTCAAGGACAAGGAAACTCATATCAATACTTCTCAGCTTAGAGACCGTTTAGCTAATTAACTCTCAGATCATGGC
Organism: Palaemon carinicauda; assembly: GCF_036898095.1. Classification (NCBI taxonomy): domain Eukaryota; kingdom Metazoa; phylum Arthropoda; class Malacostraca; order Decapoda; family Palaemonidae; genus Palaemon; species Palaemon carinicauda. Next base: position 140,445,752 of record NC_090727.1, on the reverse strand, counting down.
CGAATTAATGTGTAATTGATTAGATGGGTTACATTTCCTTTTAACTTTCAGATAGAAAAGTAATGTAATCAAAAACATTTTCTGTGATTGGTCAGTACGAAAGGTTAGTGAACCGTTTGTTATAAATACTCTCTCTCTCTCTCTCTCTCTCTCTCTCTCTCTCTCTCTCTCTCTCTCTCTCTCTCTCTCTCTCTCTCTCTCTCTCTCCAGCCGTATAATTAATCGACATTTTTATAAATTTTTCTTTATACTTGCTTCGGTTTTGATGCATTTGATGGATACAATTTCGTGCATCGTGTATCTGAGCAGAAATCTACGCAAGAGAGCTTTTGGGATAACATTTCGTTTATTGGTAAAGACTTGAAACAACATTGTAGATCTTAGGCTGTGCAATAGGTTAACGTTGTACTACTCTAGTTCCAAGTACAAATTTCTCATTTATTCTATTTTATGAAATGTAATCTTAGTATCTATGGTATTGAGTCCTTTGAAGAGTGGCTGGAGTACATTTAAAGTAGTTGGGTTTATAGGATCAACAATTTTCTACTGAACTTGTAAACGAATAAATCCTACACGGCATTTGTTCCACCTCTCTTCTCTCTGCAGTACTATTAATATTTTCATTATCAAGGACGGGTATCTAATAATGCTAGTGAATTTTCCATAACTTTCCAGTTTGTCAAATGAAATCAAGGCGATTGATTAAGTTGTCGCTACGTTTTATAAGAAAAATAGTATCTAACTTTATCAGAAATCGTCAGTATTGCATATTGCTATAAAAGCTTAAGGGTATTTATCTATTTTTGAAGAATGAATATGAAAAAGGCTTAAACGCTTCAAATATTACAATGTTTTTCATGTATTACTCCTTTTTCTCGGAGCCTCATTTCTGATCGAAAGCTTCTAGCATTAACTCATCGTTCAACCATCTTTTGATGTAGCTGATTGGCCTCACTGGGTCTATTGCCCGACAGTAAAGCTTTTAACTACAGGATATTCATCTATTTTTTAAGAATAAAGTATGAAAAAAGCGTCAAAAGCTTACAATATTACGATGTTTTTCATCTTCTCTTTACATTGTTCTTCCTATGCATTAATTCTTGAAGCAAACCATTTTCTCCGAATCTCATTTCTGACCGAAAGCTTCTCACATTAACTCATCGTTGAACTCTTCTTTTGATGAAGCTTTATAGCCTTACTGGCTCTATTGCCCGACAGTAAAACGTTTAACTTGAGGATAATTATTATTATTATTTTTTTTTTTTTAAGAATAAAGTATGAAAAAAGCGTTAAAAGCATCAAATATTACGATGCCTTTCTTCTTGAAGCGAACCGTTTTTTTCGAGATCTCATTTATGATCAAAAGCTTCTCACATTAATTCATCGTTCAACGCTCTTCTTTTGATTAAGCTGAATGGCCTCCCTGGCTCTATAGCCGGACAGTAAACCCCGAACGCCATACCCTCCATCCATCCTCTTCTTTTGATTGGGCTTTGTAATTTGGATTGGTCGGAGTGTGCGAGCTCTTGTGGAAGAGAGGATTGAGATGTCCATATGTTGTAAAATCTTCATATCGACATCAAAATCAAAACCTATATCTTTTGAATATATTTTTTTTCTCGAAATAAATTTAGATTGACGTTCAGCGGAAAGATTTGTTGTGGCCTATTGGGAATGACCCGGTGTAGATATTAGCCGGATTGGGGTTCGAGTCCCACTCAAGCTCTGTAATTTCTTATAGTGTCTACAACCTCACTATTCTTTTGAGGTTGGGGGAGCCTACAGTTCTACCTGCTGAGTCATCAGCAGCCATTGCCTCACCTCTCTTGTTCTAGCTTTGGGGGAGAGGTGGCTTGGGCATTGTCCTGCTAGGTAGGACCTTGTCGCTGTCCCTTGCCTGTCATTCATGAGCGGCCTTTAAACCTTTAAATCCCAAATTACCAAATTATTTATTGCGGAGTAAGAAGCCTGAGAGAAAAAAAGAGGCAGCAACTTAACAAAACCACGTAAAACCGATTCAAGAATTTTCCTTTGTCTACCGGTATCAAAAGGCATTTTTTTTCTTTTTTAAGTAGAGCTCTTTTCATAATAACCACATCTATCATTGTTTTTCTTCCGCTCAAATACACACATGCATACACCCGCTTGCTCGCATATGCAATTATTGGGTACACGTACATATTTTCGAACACATACATCTCTATACACACACATATATGTATATATATATATGTATATATATATATATATATATATATATATATATATATATATATATATATATATATATATATGTGTGTGTGTGTGTGTATATATATATATATATATATATATATATATATATATATATATGTATATATATATACAATGTGTGTGGCGTGTGTTTTTTGTTAAAATGAATGCTGAGAAGGGGAAGGCTAAAACCTTCAAAAGCTTCCTTCAAAGGGAAAAAATATGGTACATGTTTATGTATATATATGAAAAAATCTATACTCTGCTAAGAGTTATTGCTCAAAGAGTATATACTTCAACTGAAAAGGAATTCAATTTGACAGTAAAAGAAAGCATTTCGGGTTAAACCCAGAAACAAATAGTGTGGTACTCTTAAATCTGCACTCTTTGTTGTACAGTAAACAGTTCTTCCTCTATTTAAACCGGATAGCTCTGTCTCTCGTTGTTCAAAGGAAAGGCAACCCATTTGGCTGATGTTTTTGACAGTAAGCACCGTAATTAGGAACTCGATCTTCCTTATTCTTGTTTTCCTGAGGCTAAACTAACTACGTTGCTACGCGAGAAAATGGTATTGCATGAAACTGAGTAACAAGGGGCCATAAAAGAAAACAATAATTTGTTTTTAAGGTGATAATATAATTCCGTGCTTTCCTTCTCCTATTCACTAATTTTCCGCTGTGAAAAATGTTTAGTTGTATTTGATTGAAATAATATAGCAAAGTCCTTTAAAGTACCACCTTCCAGAACCCCTACTTTTAAGTATAAAATGATGACCGATAGATACTTATTAAAAGCTTAAAAGCGCGTCCTCACTTTGCGTGACTTGACTCCAGCTTTTATGGCAAGCTATAGTGAAGGTAGCTCATTTGAGGAATTAGCTGAAGCTTGAATATGAAAAATTGATTCTAATGGCACTGTTAAAGCCAGCAATTTCAAATCTCTCTCCTTGCAGTCTTATTGGAATCGGCTTCAGGTCCCTCTTGGTTGAACCTGCCGAATTGTCGAAGCAACATCAGTACAGATTGTTCAATGGATCCAGTGCCTTTGAGGAATTATAAAAAGAAGGAACTGTGTAATGTAACTTCTTTCAATGTTAGAATATGATAAATACAATTTCAGAGGTAGTCTTCAGTCATGCTGGAAACAATCTTTCTCCCCATTAAGCCAGAGCATAATATCTTCTCCGGGTTCCGAAAGGAGCCCAGAGGTTAAAGTTCTAGCTAGAGGATTCATATATCTGTTTTGAATGCGCTTCCACCCTATGGGAGATCCCATACAATCGATGAAATATTTTGATGGGTTATGAAAACAATTATGTAAATTTACCATAATGGAATCCTTAAGGGTTAATATACAAGGTAAGGTACTGTTTGTGTAACCCTTAATCATGAAGTTTCACAATTTTACCATAACTAAATCAGAGTTGTGTAGCATTGTCTACCTCTGTCGAACATACCCTAACTGCCTTGAGGTAGAGTTCTCTTGCTTGAGGGTACACTCAAGCACACTATTCTATCTTTTTTCTCTTCCTCTTGTTATTTTGAAGTTTTTATTGTTTAATAGTTTTATTTCAATGTTGTTATTATTCTTAAACTCCTCTTATAGTATATTTCCTTATTTCCTTTCCTCACTGAGCTATTTTCCCTGTTGGAGCCCTTGGGTTTATAGCATCCTGCTTTTCCAGCTTAGGTTGTAGCTTAGCAAGTAATAATTAGTAATGATAATAATAATAATAATAATATGTGCACTGAATAAAACACAACGAAACCTCCATTTATTTTGAAGTTCCCTTTTTTCCTTAAACAAAATTCCTGCTAATAGTTACTAAATGCTGTTCTTCGTAGTGATATAATTCTTCAGAAAACAAATGGTTGTCCATCTACGTTAAAAGATATTATTTTTAATCCTCAGGCTATTACCTTTGCCATGATACAAATTGGAGGCAAAACTAGATTTAGTACATTCAATGGCTGAACTCGCACATTACCATAAATTTCTCTGACATAAAAATTAGATTAAGTCTAGCAGAAAATTAAGCTAATAAATTTACCTCTTCAGCACAACTGGATCATATATTATATTTATATACGACTTACCATGATTTATCTCTCTCTCTCTCTCTCTCTCTCTCTCTCTCTCTCTCTCTCTCTCTCTCTCTCTCTCTCTCTCTCTCTCTCTCTTTACTGTTGATTTTACCTTGCTATAGAACCAACTAGATATGATTAATCTAGGGAGTTTAAATCTTAATTTTAAACGTTTTATTTGCCGTCTTTAGTTAACAAACAAGGGTCCAGAATTTTAAGGTTTATTCTGCATCTCTTAGAGAAATTTGCACACCTTAGGTGCCAAATTGAATGTCTTTATGGTTTTATAATATTGGATAGCATTTTCTTTTAGCTTTCATGAGATGAGTGAATTGGCAGAAAAATATACGCACATATATATATATATATATATATATATATATATATATATATATATATATATATATATATATATTATATATATATATATATATATATATATATATATTTATATATAGATATATATATATACATATTATATTATATATATATGTATAAACAGTATATTTTATTATGTATATATATATGTATATTTATGTATATATGTATATATACAGTATATATATATATATATATATATATATATATATATATATATATATATATGTATGTATATGTATATATATACAGTATATATATATATATATATATGTATATACAGTGTATATATATTGTATTTATATTTATATATATGCAGATATGTAGGTATATATACAGTATATATATAATATATATATATATATATATATATATATGCATATATATTTATATTTATATATATGTAGATATGTAGATATATATATATATATATATATATATATATATATATATATATATATATATATATATATACATATACATATACATATATAATGTTTATATGCGTATTTGTGTGTTTGTGAGTGTATGTGTATTTACATTATGTAACGAAAAAATGAATCAGACAAACGAAAAGAATTATATAAAGAATTATCACGTAAAGTACACCAAATCAACAAATGCCGAGATAAAACAAAAGACAATTCAGATTATGCAGATTTAATCAAGCAGATTAGTTGCCAGTGATAAGTCTTCCGTATGGGAGTCCAAAAGAGTTTATAGAAGTAACAAAAGTGGCTGTTGTGGCTGTAAATATACGCACGCACACGAACACTTGTATTTAATCTGTATCTCCCGTATATAATAATGAGCAATTGTCTGGCTATATATATATATATATATATATATATATATATATATATATATATATATATATATATATATATGTGTGTGTGTTATATATATGTATATTTAATGTATATATATGTATATATATGTGTATATATATACACATATATATGTATATATATATATATATATATATATATATATATATATATATATATATATATATATCAGTAACCAGTCCTCTGCAGGACAAAGGCCTCAGACATGTCCTTTCACTCCTGTCTGTTTATGGCCTTTCTATGCCAGTTTATACCCTCAAATTTTCTTAGTTCTCCAATCCATCTTCTCCTTTTCTTCCCCTGCTTTTTTTGCAATCTCTAGGTGGCCATTCTGTTATTTTTAATGTCATGTATTATCTGTCATTCTCATTATATGTTCTGCCCACGTCCATTTCATTTTCTTAAAAGTTGTTAGAATATCCTCTACTTTGGTTTGCTCTTGTATCCTTGTTGCTCTTTTTCTGTCCCTTAGTGTTATTTCCATCAATATTCTTTCCATAGCTATTTGAATTGTAACTAGCTTATAATGTTTCAGTAAGGCTCCAAGTTTCTGATGCATAGATTAATACTGGTAGGGACATCTGATTAATGACTGATTTTATTTTGAGAGAAAGTGGCACTTATGATTTTATTTTGAGAGAAAGTGGTACTTATGATTTTATTTTGAGAGAAAGTGGCACTTTACTTTTCATAATCTCATTTAATTTGCTAAAAACTCTCCATCCTAAGCTTATCCCTTTTTTTACTTTTACTTTCGGTCTCATATATTGGGGAAACGCTTACTGTCTGTTGTCAATAATTCTTATTTGTTGTCTCTGCGACTGTGACTTTAAAATCAAAATCTAGTTCATAGAAAATAGTTATTTTTCAGAAAATATTTCCATGAAAAGTAATCAACTTCGTATGAGATTTTTTTTTTCCCAATCTTTCTGATGAAATGTTACGTTTCCTTTGGTAAATAGAACCATTCTATGTTGCTTTTTTCGATCACAAAATCTTTCTATGAAAACTTTTGATTTCTCTGGAATGGATGTGAATTTTTATCTTATAAAATATATCTAATAATCCTTTCTATGGAAGATTTCCTTTTCCCATGTATCTATAATCATTCTTTTCCCTAACATTGAATGAATTCATGAAAGACTTGTTTTCTTTTGATGAGAGTTATATGATAATTCATCTCTTTTCTAACTTACAGCCGTTCCATGAAAAATACAATTTTTGAGGGGAAGAGTAAATTGCTCTTTGAACAATTCCATTTGACAGCTCAAAGGAAAGTCCCGTTCAAGTAGAAAAACCAAAGTATTTCAGAGTCGTTTTCCGAGAAACTGAAAAGGAAAAAAGTTGAAGAACCCTCGTTTAAGATTTACATACAAAATACAGGAACTCAGATTTGTTGCCATCTAAGAAAAGGGGGAGCATATATATATATATATATATATATATATATATATATATATAGAGAGAGAGAGAGAGAGAGAGAGAGAGGAGAGAGAGAGAGAGAGAGAGAGAGAGAGAGAGAGAGAGAGAGCGAGAGAGAGAGAGAGAGAGAGAGAGAGAGTAGCTTTGAATATACTGGCCTAAAGTGAAGTAAGATGGAATGTTGAAGATAACTATTATTCAAGAAGGGTTAAAGATTCTTTCTATGTGGGTGGTCGAAAACAAACTACAGATGAATAAAGCACAAAATGTTTTGGAAAGTGACCGGATCTAGTGAGCGAATAATTGGATCGAGCAGCAGAGTGAGTGGACCAACGTTAGAGGAAAAGATATTGCATTAAAAAACTTTTGGTCACCAAAAATGACTTTGAAAACAGATATTTGCCATCTGATTATTATTTATAACGTCAATCAAAACCAGTGTTCTTGAAAGGTATTGGTGTTAGTTTAAAAAACGACCCTTGCTTAAAGATGTGTTAGTTTCTAAATAAAAAAGAAAAATATTTTTCCAAAAAAATTGTTCAAAATAACTATGCGAGCCGCCCGTTGAGATACTACCGCTAGAGAGTTATGGGGTCCTTTTACTGGCCAGACAGTACTATATTGGATCCTTCTCTCTGATTACGGTTCTTTCCCTTTGCCTACACAGACACCGAATAATGTGGCCTATTCTTTACAGATTTCCCTCTGTCCTCATACACCTGACAACACTGAGATTACCAAACAATTCTTCTTCACCCAAGGGGTTAACTACGGCAATGTAATTGTTCAATGGCTACTTTACTCTTGATAAGGGTAGAAGAGACTCTTTAGCTATGGTAAGCAGCTCTTCTAGGAGATGGACACTCCAAAATCAAACCATTGCTCTCTAGTCAAGGGTAGTGCTATAGCCTCTGTACCATGGTCTTCCACTGTCTTGGGTTAGAGTTCTGTTGCTTGAGGGTACACTCGGGCACACTGTTCTATCTAGTTTCTCTTCTTCTTGTTTTGTTGAAGTTTTTATTGTTTATTTAGGAAATATTTATTTTAATGTTGTTACTATTCTTAAAATATTTAATTTTTCCTTGTTTCCTTTCGTCACTGGGCTATTTTCCCTGTTGGAGCCCCTGGGCTTATAGCATCCTGCTTTTCCACTAGGGTTGTAGCCTAGCATTTAATAATATATATATATATATATATATATATATATATATATATATATATAAATATAATGTATATACATATATATCTCCTTGTTGATGCTGGAGAGTTACCTTTACACCATTACCCCATATCTTCCATTATTCGGTATTGGTTTAGCTTACAAAGACTCCCCAACTCTTTAGCTTTTCAGACTGCAAGCCTTGTAAGGAATGCACCCAAAATCTCCTCAACCTTATGCCTTTCGATTAAAACCATTATTAAACAGTCTTGATAAAATTAGAGGTAAGGTACTTCCATTTAAGATACCATCAACCCCTCCGTGAAAATTACCAGAGATATCTATCTGTAAATGTTTCATCGGTATTAAGAAAAAAAAAACTATGACAATTAGAAGTTAGGTCTCTTTTTATGGAACATGTTGAAGAACATAAGGGATCCACTTTTATATATACCGATGGCTCGAAATCCGATGCTGGCGTTGGATTTGGAGTATATAGTAATTCTTTTAACTGCAGAGGGGCACTTCCTCCAAAATCTTTCATATTTACTGCGGAATTATATGGCATACTAACCGCTATTGAGAAAATAGCGTTAAAAGAGGAGGGCTATTTTACCATTTAGAGTGATTCAAGAAGTGTCCTTCAAGCTTTAGAAGGTTTCTATTCTAGTAACCCTTTAGTTTTAAAGATTTTAAAGTGGCTTTTATTTATTGGCCTAAAAGGTATAACAGTTCGATTTTGCTGGGTTCCGGCACACGTAGGTGTGTATGGAAATGAAGAGGCAGATTCACTGGCAAAGAGTGCTGCAGCCGAGTTGCTACTAAGAAGGTATCCCATTCTTTGTAATGATTTTTTTACCAGCAATTGAGAATTCTATTTATAGCAATGTGCAACAGTATTGGGATAGTTTAAGCGAAAATAAGATGAGAGAAATTGCGATTGGTATATCCCCTTGGAGGTATAATGGGATGCCCCGAAAATGGAGACTACTCTTTGTCGTCTCCGCATTGGTCACAGCCAGATGACACACGAGTTTCTGCTGGCTGGCCAACACCAACCATATTGCGACGACTGTTTGATACCAATGATAGTGAGGCATTTGTTGACTGAATGCCCCACTTATAGTACTGAAAGGATTATATATCTGTTTGAGGCTCATGGTGAAGATGGCAGGTTTATCCTTGCCAAGATCCTTGGACATGAAGTGTCGTACAATGCCAGTGGCCTTTTTAAATTTATATCAGAAGCAGGTCTTCTTAATGCTATTTAACTTCTATATCATATTAACTGCTAGTGGATTTTTTTTATTTGTCAGGAGCAGATCTTGATGCCATTTAACTTTTATAACATATTTACTTCTCTGGTTTTAATTGAATATTCTTTTAATCTTTATTTATAATAAACGATATCGGCGTCCATGATCTTCGATGTCAGGATGCCAGAGAACATCAAATCAATCAATCAATCAACGATATATATCTATATATAAATATATATATATATATATATATATTATATATATATATATATATATATATATATATATATATATATATATATACACACATATATATATATATATACACATATATATATACGCACATATATATATATGTATATGTGTGTGTGTGTGTATGTATATATACATAGATATATATGTATACATAGAGTATATATATATATATATATATATATATATATATATATATATATATATATATATATATATATATAATGTACATATATTCTCTTCCTTCTGCTTTGAAAAAAGAATTCTCTTTGTTCCTGTCCCTAGATTTTGCTGCTCAACAATGTTCTGGCTTTTCATTTCATTTCACCTGAAAATTAGATTCCGCTTACAAAATCCTGAATTGTGATGCAGGATTTATTTAGTAGAATTCTTCCTTTTTAACGCCCCGTCAAATTGCCCGACCCTCCAAGCCGCTCTTTCCTTCATCTAGGATTGTCATGGAGAGGTTGTGGGTGATAATTGATATTAAAAAGAGGAAAATTCATTGTTTGTTGGTAGATTTCTCTTTAAAATTTCTTTATTCTATAGAAATTGTTAGAAGAATTTTTTTAATTTCTTAGGATATACAAAGTACATAAACAAGACAATAATTCATAAAATCATTTTGGAAATCCACCATGTTTTTGCTGTGGTTTTAGGGAAACCCATTTTATAGATTTTTTAGACCCTTTTATAGAATTTTTGAAGATCCATTTATAGAATATTTGGAGACCTCTTTCACACAATTTTTGGAGTCCCCTTTCACTTAATTTTTGGAGTCTCCTTTCACATAATTTTTGGAGTCCCCTTTAGAGAATTTTTGATACCCCTAGACCCCTTTTAGAAAATGTTTGGAGACCTCTTTTAGAGAATTTTTAGAAATGCTATCTAGAGAATTTTTGGACACTTTTAAAGAATTTTTGAAGACCTCTTTTAGAGAATTTTGGAGATCAATTTTTATCATTTTTGGAGAATTTTTAGAAAAATTTGGAGACCCTAATATGGAATATTTGGAGACCCTTTTAGATCACTTTTGGAGATCACTATCAGAGAATTTTTGTAAACCCTCTCAAAGAATTTTTTAAGACCCTTTTTAGAGATTTTTGGAGACGATTTTAGGAAGTTTTTGGAGACTTTTAGGTAATTTTGGAGACCCTTTTAGAGAATTTTTGTGGACCGTTTTAGAACTTGTTTGGAGGCACCTTTTTAGAGAATTTTTAGAGATTCCTTTCATGGAAATTTTGGACACCTTTCAAAGAATCTTTGTGGACCCCATTTAGATAATTTTGGAGACCATTTTAGATAAATTTTTGGAGATCTTTTCAGAAAACTTTTGAGATCCTTTTAGAGAATCTTAGGAGATCTTTTCAGAAAACTTTTGAGATCCTTTTAGAGAATCTTAGGAGATCCCTTCTAGAGAATTATTGGACACCCTTTTAAAGAATTTTTGAAGACCCTTTTAGAGAATTTTGGAGACCATTTTAGATAATTTTTGAGCTTTTTTTATTTGAAGATAATTTTTTTGGATCATTTAAAAAAAAACAATTAAGAGACCTTTTTAGAGAATTTTTAGACATCCTTTTAAAATATTTTTTAAGACCGCTTTTAGAGAATTTTGGAGACCATTTTAGATTAATTTTTGAGACCTTCTTAGAAAATTTTTGAGACCCTAATATGGAATTTTTGGATACCCTTTTAGAGCATTTTTGGAGATTCGTTCTAGAGAATTTTCGGACATCTTTTTTCAAAGAAATTTTAAGACTTTTTAGAGAATTTTGGAGACCATTTTTGATAATTTTTGAAGTTTTTTTTTTTTTTCAAGGGAGAATTTTGGAGACCTTCTTAGAGAATTTTTAATAGACCTTTTTAGAAAATCTTGGTGACCTTAATTTGTAATTTTTGACACCCTTTTAGAGAAGTTTTGGAGACCACTTTTAGAGAATATTAGAGATCACTTTTGGAGACCCTTTTAGAGAATATTTGCTAGCATATTGATAGACGACCAAACCCGTAAATTACATTCTACTAATACCATTAGGACAAGTAACTATTACATACATAAAATCAAACCACATAAAAGCATCCTGTGGATAATAATGCTATCGGGACACCATGGATATACATGTCCAGTGCCATGACAGGTGTACCTGCAGGTGTGCAACGGCTCAGTTGTTCTTTGCTTGTTATAAAAGAGACCAAAACATTATTTTTTATCCTCATGTTGCTGCTATTTCCACACAATCTTTTGTTTGTTTCATATGCTGTGCTTCTTCCTCAGCCATTTTTATTTAAACACATGCCTGTGTGTGATTTCGTATTTTCTGCATTTTCAGACGGTTCACTTTTACTGTTGCTACTCCAATATTAGCATATTCTGATCTCTGCTCTCTTTTAGCGACCCGAATTCCTTTACATCTCTTTCGTTTTCCCCTTGATTTACCGACTCTTTCCTCATTCCCTAAAGTCATTCCCTCGATTTGGTCACTCTCCAAATCTTTTTGTAACTTTAGGTAACCTTGGGTTGGTCCTGCTTGAAGATTATTCTCGTCCACGTTTTACAGAAAAAAAAAAACATTTGAAGAAAAAATCCTTTGACCCTTCTTGAGTAAAATCCCTCGAAACTTTCAGTCGTGCTTCACTAAAACACAGATTATTTAGATCTCTCTCTCTCTCTCTCTCTCTCTCTCTCTCTCTCTCTCTCTCTCTCTCTCTCTCTCTCTCTCTCTCTCTCTCTCTCTCTCAAACCTTATATTATTATTATTATTATTATTATTATTACTAGCCAAGCTACAACCGTAGTTGGAAAAGCAAGATGCTAAAAGTCCAAGGGCTCCAATAGGGAAAAGTAGCCCAGTGAGGAAAGGAAATAAGGAAATAAATAAATGATGCGAATAAATTAGCAATATATCATTCTAAAAACAGTAACAACACCAAAACAGATATGTCCTATATAAACTATTAACAACTTCAAAAACAGATACGTCATATATAAACTATAAAAAGACTCTTGTCAGCCTGGTCAACATAAAAACATTTGCTCCAACTTTGAACTTTTGAAGTTCTACTGATTCAACTACCCGATTAGGAAGATCATTCCACAACTTGGTAACAACTGGAATAAAACTTCTAGAATACTGTGTAGTATTGAGCCTCATGATGGAGAGGGCCTGGCTATTAGAATTAACTGCCTGCCTAGTATTACGAACAGGATAGAATTGTCCAGGGAGATCTGAATGTAAAGGATGGTCAGACTTATGAAAAATCTTATGCAACATGCATAATGAATTAATTGAACGACGGTGCCGAAGATTAATATCTAGATCAGGAATAAGAAATTTAATAGACCTTAAGTTTCTGTCCAACAAATTAAGATGAGAATCAACAGCTGAACACCAGACAGGAGAACAATACTCAAAACAAGGTAGAATGAAAGAATTAAAACACTTCTTCAGAATAGATTGATCACCGAAAATCTTGTAAGACTTTCTCAATAAGCCAATTTTTTGTGCAATTGAAGAAGACACATTCCTAATGTGTTTCTCAAAAGTAAATTTGCTGTCGAGAATCACACCTAAAATTTTAGAAGTCATACAAATTTAAAGAAACATTATCAATACTGAGATCCGGATGTTGAGGGGCCACCGTCCTTGACATACTTACAATCATATTTTGAGTTTTGTTAGGATTCAACTTCATACCCCATAATTTGCATCATGCACTAATTTTAGCTAAATCTCTATTAAGGGATTCACCAACCCCAAATATAAATTCAAGGGATGGAATTGATGCAAAGAGAGTAGCATCTTCTGCATATGCAACAAGCTTGTTTTCTAGTCTAAACCACATGTCATGTGTATATAGTATGAAAAGTAATGGGCCAAGAACTCCACCCTGTGGAACACCGGATATCACATTCCTATACTCACTATGGTGCCCAGCAACAACAACTGTTTGAGATCTATTACTTAAAAAATCAATAGTAATGCTAAGAAACGACCCACTCACTCCCAACTGTTTGAGTTTGGAAACAAGGGCCTCATGATTAACATGGTCAAAGGCAGCACTAAAATCAAGGCCAATCATACGAACTTTCTGACCACAATCAAGCGATTTCTGTACAGCATTGGAAATTGTAAGAAGGTCATCACATGCTCCAAGGCCTTTACGAAAACCAAATTGAAAACTAGGGAATGGATGATTACCTTCAGCAAACCTATAATGACGCTTTGCCAGAAGACGTTCAAAAACTTTAGATAATATGGGAGTTATGGAAATTGGGCGGTAATCAGTGGGACTTGAGCTACCACAAACACATTTACATAGAGGAGTAACATTACCAATTCTCCAACAAGTGCTAAAAGATGCTCCTCTTGCTAACTTGTGCAAAATAACAGATAACTTTGGAGCTAAGAAATCTGCTGTCTTTATAAAAAACAAAGGAAAAACACCATTTGGGTCTACACCTCCATAAGCATCAAGGTCCATGAAGATCCATCTATACTCTGGTATTCCTATGTCTGAGTTTTCAATGACCCGTGTCCTTTCCCACTACTCTCCAAGGGACAAATGTAATTCTCCCATTTTAATTTCTTTCCATTTCTCCCGTTTTCTTCAAGCCTGAACTCACCAATGACAGAATGCGTCCCGTCCCTTAGGCCTCCTGGCTATTACAGTGGTAATGTGTTTAATGAGGAGATTACTGCAGTGTTTTGGGCACCACAGTTGGGGTATGGGCTTGTCCAGCTGACTTTAAGGTGAGATTCTATTCTGATGAAACTGGAACTGAAAACAGATACCTTAAATCGTCAACCTTTATGAAATAAGAAAACTTCCATTCTTTCCATTTCGTTGGGAGTTTTCAGTCCAGACCATCCACACTGATAACTACATTTCATGATTGGAGAACATTTATTCCCATCATATAACAATCGCTCTCATTCACTTTTACGTCGACGAGGAAATTAAAGATTTTCCAGTGGAAACACATTCAATGAATATTAAGTAGCAAGGAGAGATCTTTAAGGCATAAATGCTAATTCCTTTGGAATGTTGCAACGGTTTGTCCATAGTAGGAGAATAAATCACTCTGTTGACATTGCAATTTACAGTGTCCCATCATCACTTGCAAATCTCTTCTACAGTAT
>NC_090727.1:140418474-140425974 GCF_036898095.1 Palaemon carinicauda | reverse complement strand
ATACGCCCTGCCATACTCGATGTCGATAGTTTACCCATAAAGGACTTGATGACCAAAGCCGACGCCCTTATGGACAGCCACTTCAAGACCTCCATCAACGCCTCCACCCCTGACGAAGAGGATGCCTATTCAACGTCAACCGAAGCTGACATGAATGCCGTAGGACATACACGCCTACCCCGTGACGTGCCGAAGCAGCGACAAAGCCGCCCACAACCCACCAATCTCTCGCGCCCCAACGAACGACTTCTACAGCAACTTACTACCTCCCATCCGCCGCAGTTTTGTTACTACCACTTCAGATTCGGGGCAACCACGAAGAAATGTGCCAAGGATTGTCAGTGGCCAAAAAACGTGTAAGTAGGCCATCGCTCGTGGCGGTGGCCTCCCGTGTTTCTAATCTTTTCTTTTCACAGGATGCAGGAACGGGCGTGCGATTTTTGGTAGACACGGGTGCTTGTCGTTCTCTTTTGCCAAGGAAACTCTTCAAGGCACAACGTAGTCTGTCTACATCTGCCGACGTCCGCTTGGTAGCTGCCAACGGATCTGCGATACCCACCTACGGTTACGAGAACCTCACATTATCGTTCGGAAACGGTAAATTCAATTGGAAGTTTCTCGATGCTGACGTCACAATGCCAATCCTCGGTGCGGATTTCCTCTCTCATTTCCACCTTCTGGTCGATGTCGCCCACCGACGATTGGTCAACGCAGACTCGTACTTGTCGACACCTCTTCAACCCGCCCCCTCTAACCTCGCTCTCCACATCAGCGCACCCACGGATGCCTACGCCCACCTCCTCACGTCGTACCCGGAAGTTTTCCGTCCAGAACTTCGCCAAACGCCCACTGTTCCTGCCAAGCATGGTATTTATCACCATATCAAGACGACGGGACCCCCAGTCTTTGCAAAATTCAGACGTCTGGCACCGGAACGATTGGCAGCCGCCAAACAGACGTTCCCCGAAATGGAGGAAATGGGCCTTTGCCAAAAGGCCTCCAGCCCATGGTCGTCACCCTTACACATAGTTCCGAAGAAAGACGGCTCCCTTCGTCCGTGCGGGGATTACATGCGCCTGAACATGCAAACAGAACCGGATCACTACCCCCTCCCAAACATTGCCGACGTGACCTCCTACCTGCACAAAGCAAAGGTTTTCTCTACGCTCGACCTCCTGAAGGGGTATTATCAGGTGCCTATGAACCCAGAAGACATCCCCAAGACCGCCATCACCACTCCGTTTGGTACATACACCTTCAATTACTCCTGTTTTGGCCTTCGTAATGCTGGGGCCACGTTTCAACGTCTCATGGATGGCATCTTAGGAGACCTCCCTTTCTGTGTATGTTATGTGGACGACATAGTTGTGTTCTCCTCCTCAAAAGAGGAACACCTCCGTCACCTGCGCATCGTGCTCGACCGCCTGCAACAAAACGGCCTTGTAGTCCGGTACGACAAGTGTACCTTTGGCGCTAACGAAGTATCGTTATTAGGGCACCGCATCACTCCTGAAGGAGTCCACCCCCTCCCTAAGAAGGTAGCAGCCGTTCAGGACTTCCCCGTGCCCTCGACCGTTAAAGCTCTGCAGGAATTCTTGGGCATGATCAACTATTATCACCGTTTTCTGCCGGCCATTGCAGCCACTCTTGCTCCCCTCTACGCCTCCCTCAAGGGCAAGCCAAAGGACCTGAAGTGGGGTCCCCTACAAGATGCAGCCTTCTGCAATGCAAAGAAGGCCCTATCAACTGCTGCAGCTCTCACTTTTCCTATCCCACATGCCCCTCTCCTTCTCTCCACCGATGCCAGCGACGTCGCTATTGGTGCAGTACTCGAGCAGGTGGTCAACGGCTCGCCCCGCCCATTGGCCTTCTTCAGCAGAAAACTGTCCAAGGCTGAATCGGGTTATTCTACCTTCGATCGAGAATTGCTGGCGGTGCACTTGGCTGTCCGTCACTTTCGTCATTTCTTAGAAGGTACGCCCTTCGTCATTCGCACAGACCACATGCCTCTGGTGCACGCCTTCACTCGACAGTCTGACGCCTGGTCCGCCCGTCAACGCCGACATCTCTCCGCCGTGGCTGAATACAATTGCACCCTTCAATACGTCCCTGGGAAAATGAATCCCGTTGCCGATGCCCTGTCAAGAAACACATTGGCTGCCGTTCAACTGGGATTGGATTACAACGCCCTGGCTGAAGCCCAACGACAGGATCCAGAGTATCAAGCATGTATGACATCCTGCACGTCCCTCCGTTGGGAAGACTTTCCCCTTGAAGACTCCAACACCACCCTCCTCTGTGACGTCAGTACTGGTAGACCGCGACCTTGGATTCCTGCTCCAATGCCCCAACAGGTGTTTTGATTTCATTCACGGCCTTTCACATCCCTCGTGCCGTTCTACTGCACAGCTGCTGAAGGCAAAGTTCATTTGGCACGGCATTTCTAAGGATGCTAAGGATTGGGTCCGCGCCTGTACTTCTTGCCAAACTTCCTAAGTACATCGACACACGGATTCAGGAGTGGGCACCTTTCCTCAACCTCAGCGTCGTTTCGCACACATTCACGTCGACGTTGTAGGCCCCCTACCCACATCACAAGGACATCGTTACCTGTTTACCGTCATCGACCGCTCCACTCGTTGGCCTGAAGCCATTCCCATGGAAACTGCAACATCCGCCTCATGTACATCTGCCTTACTCTCTGGATGGATTTCAAGATTTGGTATCCCTGAGCATATTACTTCTGACAGGGGAACCACTTTCACCTCTCAATTGTGGACATCATTAGCGAATCTCCTGGGCATCACCCTACATCAGACAACGGCCTACAACCTCGCTGCCAATGGAATGGTTGAACGTTTTCATCGCACCCTCAAAGCAGCTTTGATGTCCCGCTGCAAGGATTGCAACTGGTTTACTCAGCTTCCCTGGGTCCTCCTGGGACTAAGGACCACTCCTAAAGACGCCCTCGACGTCTCGGCAGCTGAAATGGTGTATGGCGACCCGTTGGTCGTCCCTGCCGAATTTTTTCCTTCTACAACCTCCTCCGACGATCTCCAGCGCATACGTCACGTCGTGGGAAAATTTACTCCATGCCGCCAGACTTACAAGCCCCCAGCGAAGCATCACATACCAACAGACTTGCATTCTGCAACGCACGTCTTCCTGCGCAATGACACTACCAAGCCACCGCTAATGCCCCCTTACACGGGTCCTTTCCTTGTGATCCGACGCAGTCCGAAAGCATTCTTACTAAACATTCGTGGCAAAGAAGACTGGGTCTCCATTGATCGTCTAAAACCTGCTTATCTACTGCCAGATGACCCGCCTACAGTTCGCCTCTCTAGATCAGGGCGCCCTATTTAACATGTACAGTATGTCATTTTTAGGGGGGGAGCCATGTACCAACCGTGTGTCACACGATCGTACATAAATTATTTTGTATATATTATGCTTGTATCTTCGCTCTCCCCTCGCACTTAAAAGAACCAGAACAAACATGTCTATGTGTCGCCTATGTAACATTGTCATTTCTCGAACGTGTATTTTCCTGTTCCCTTGAGGTTTTGTATATAAAGGAGAGGAGAGTGTTCTTTAATAATACTACTCAGTTGATTGCTTCCTGCCTTTGAGTCCTAACCTTTCTCTCGGCCCGTCACAGTAGCAACTCGGCTGCAGCATTCATGGTCAATGAATCTGTCTTCTCATCTCCAAACACACCTATGTGCGCCGAAACACAACAAAATAGAACTGTTATACCTATCATACCAATAATTAAAAGCCACTCTAAAATCTTTAAAACTAAAGGATAATTGGAATTAAAAACTTCTAAAGCTTGTAGGACACTTCTCGCATCACTAAAAATGGTAAAATTACCCTAGTCTTTTAACGCTATTTTGTCAATAGCGGTTAGTATACCGTATAGTTCGGCCGTAAATATTGAAGCTGTTAGAGTAAGTGCACCTCTATGATTAAAATCATTACTGTATACTCCAAATCCAATGCCATCATCAGATTTGGAGCCATCAGTATAAAAAAAGTTGATCCCCTATGTTCTGCAACATGTTCCATAAAAAAAAGAGACCTGGCTTCTATGTCAGTCATATTCTTTTCAACTCAAATAAAATATTTACAAGAATTTACCTCTGGTAATTTCCATGGAGGCGTTGATGATAAATTAAACGGAAGTACCTTACTTCTAACTGTTTCAATACGTTCTATCAGTTGTTTCACACGAAAACCATAAGGTTGAAGGGATTTTTGGTGCATCTCAAAGTATGTTGAGTTGCTTTACAAAGCTTGCCGTCTAACAGGCTAAAGAATCAAGAAGCCTTTGCAACTTAAACCAATACCGAATAATAGAAGACTTTCGGTAAAGCTCTAACGTTAACAAGGAGGCTTGGAATAGCCAAAGTTCTAAAATACCAGTATGGTGTATAGCATCTAAAATGAACATCATAAAACGAACATGGAGGTATTATAAAGAGTAGAGTTCCCCTGCTGTACTGGACTAGATAAGCAGCTCTTAAACCAAACCAAACCAAACCAAGTTGTTTAAGAAATAAAGAATGAGAAAAAGAATTTGTTAAGGTGATAGCGAGTGATAGGAAACATTCGTCAAACCGATTGACTCTTGAGTTCCTGATGTCTGCACTGTATCTGATGAAAATTCCTCACGATTTATTGAAAGCAAAAACAAAAGAAAAAAAGGCATCTTAATTGGTTAGTGCAACAGTTCACCTTAAGCAGTGCATGGTATGCGTTATTAAGGGATTTTTTTCTTTGCTTTGGCATCAATTGCACCCACTTTTAAAGATTCTACTCTGTACCTCCGTGTCCGCTTTCTATCATCCAACTAGCTTCCCAGCCTCCTTTGACTTTTGCTTCCTGTGTAACTACTGGGTCTTAACCCCCTGTTCACGTGCACCTGGGAACTAAATTGCTTCAGAGGGAGAGAACATGTAGAGGATAATATGGAGAGAAGAAGTTTGGTGTAAGAGGATGCCTTTGATAGAAGGCATTGGAGAGGGCGCACCAGGCAACCGACCCCTTAATATATGGATAACGGTGGGAAAGAAGAATAATAAATGGCACAACCCCAGTACAACGTCACTTTACCAAATTAGAACATCCATTCCAAGAAAAGAAAACTTAAAAGCTGGTTGTATATTCAAAATTAGGAAATAATAATTATTAGGAAATGGTTTATTCTATATAAGCAATGAGAGTCAGTATTTGTTGAAAATATTCATACAAAGTCGAATGGCATCCGCTCACGAGATGAAAGGAATAAACAGCACGAGGTTTCTAGCAACTCCTAAAAGAAACTTCCAAAACAATTTCTTATTTTATTTAGGAAAGCTTATTAACATGCTATCAAAGTATGTCTGCCAGCAAATTGCATTTGCCCCGAGAAAATGTGCAATTAAGTTTCCAGGTGAGTCGACCATTTTATCTAGGTCTGTATTGACATAGAGCGTTAAATCTGTTTTTCAATCTTATTTATTTAGTAACTGTAATTCACTTTAGAGGATACATTAAGACTGTAACTCACTTTACGAGGATACCTAAAAACAGTCCTGGTTTGGCCTAAAATGTTAGGCAGGGTTTATCATGATTTATAGTCAGTAAAATATGGACAGTCTTTACACTATTCGATTCCCTTTAAAGGTGATATTGTTTCTAGCATTTTGACATTTTTTGTAGAGAGAGAGAGAGAGAGAGAGAGAGAGAGAGAGAGAGAGAGAGAGAGAGAGAGAGAGAGAGAGAGAGAGAGAGAGAAACGGGATTTGCTCCAGTGAATAAGATTTACCGACTGAGATATAAACCGTAAGGGAATATCCTTATTGCTATATATATTTATATATCTTTTTTATAGAAGTTTCTGAATGAAATTGTATTCCCTCTTATTTTTCGCTTCTTAATGAGACTTTATATCACATTACATTTATCCGGTGTTGGCACGATGACCTCCTCCGTCTTGGAGGAATTCAAAGAGAAACCAACTAAAACTTTCTTTTGATATTTATCTTGACCTTCGAACCCTTCAGCCACCCCCCCCCCCCCCTCTACCCTTCAGACCCCTTCCATCATCCCCACAGACCTACCAGGACTTCTTGTGACCACCCTCCGTTTTAAAGAGTTTTATTTATTTCGTTCTTCTCTGAACCTTTACGAGAAAGGGGATTGTGAACGACCAAACCTGAAAGAAAACGGAATGAAAAGTCCTTTATAAGAATGGTATTAAGACCTGTCTCTTCTAAGCTGTCTAGAAGAGTCCTATATCAGACCATTGTATTATACTTACATCATTGGCATTGTAGGCACTTTTTCAGGGATAATGAATGTTCACATCGACGCATCTAACATATCGTAGGGTAACTTGTAATCTTTAACTAATGATTTTCCCTTAATTTATTTTTCTCTTATTGTTAACCAAATATGTATGAATCCAAACATGCATTCACACTCAGACAAACAGACACACACACACACACACATATATATATATATATATATATATATATATGCATATATATATATATATATATATATATATATATATATATATATGTATATATATATATATATATATATATATATATATATGTATATATATATATATGTATATATATATATATGTATATATATATATATATATATATATATATATATATATATACAGTATTCTTACGAAGCTGGTTTAGTGTAGAGTAAATATTTTATTCATGTATTTTATTTTGCTATTTAAGAGGTTTATAGCCAGCTCGTAAGATGACTTCCTCTCTCTCTTGTAGGTTCAAGTAATTGTATGTAAATTACGTAAGACTTTCGTTGTTCATTTTATTGTATTTTTTCATTTTATTGTATTTTTTCATTTTATTGTATTTTTTCATTTTATTGTATTTTTTCATTTTATTCAGTATATGTAAATTTACTTTATTTTCAAGAATTAGCTTTTTATTTCACGGATTTTGTTACGAAATCTAATTTAATCTCAAATAAGTGTGCTGTACGAACCATACGAGTTATGAATGATGGCTTATGCTTATGTAGTTTTTTCGTGTTTACCAGGTATTGCATCATGGTGGCGAGAGAATACGCAATTGTTATATTTCCACATCTTTGGAATGTTCTTGAAAACACCAGAGTTAGTTTTATCTTTTTTCATGTTTCGAGGAGGTAGGTGGGCGGAGTTAGCTGAGAGAGAGTTGTCTCGCTTGGTGCTTTGGAACTCGTCTACTAATAGATTCGGATGGCAACCTTGGCGCCGCTAGGCCCTCCTCCTAAGCTTCTAGACCCCCTGACTTAGAAGGATCTAGAATAATCAAGTCAATATATACACACCCCCAGAAATGCATAGCAGCAGAAGAGATCCAGCCTATTCCTTTGTAAGAGCGAAAGTTCGCCTCTCTCTCGCAAGTGTCTTGACTGTGTGCCCTCTCGAAAGTGAATAATTTTTCATCCAACATATATCGTGTGTTGTGTGTTCAAACATTG
>NC_090727.1:140390974-140413474 GCF_036898095.1 Palaemon carinicauda | reverse complement strand
TCAGGGATAAAGAATGTTCACATCGAGGTATCTACCATATCGTAAACTAACTTTATTTTGTTTTTTCTTCTCTTTTTAACCATGTATGAATCCAAACATATATATATATATATATGTGTGTGTGTGTGTACATATATATATATATATATATATATATATATATATATATATATATATATATATATATATATATATATCTGTGTGTGTGCGTGTGTGTATGATAATCTTTTCATTAATAATGTTTTTAATTTAATGTTCTTAAATAAGTCATTAATACCCTTTAATATCGACTTAGCTCAGCCATGGGATCACAGACCTATAAAAAATAACTATTTTGAGAAGTTCTTCTGCACGGCCAAGAAGTAGATATATGGGTCAACATTTAACGAAGCCCATTTGGTTGTAATGAGAAATAAGAGTTGGTTGAACACTGCTCTATTTAACTCTGTTGAATTCATGATTTGTAATTGGAATCGAATTCATTCTATTTTCACCATTTCAGCTGATTGATAAGTATGTAACACTTGGCCATTATATGATAATTTTGTCAGAAATTCATATATTGCAATTTTTTAAAAGGCCACAAACATCATTTAAAGGCTTAGGTTTAAAGGCTGCTCATGAGTGGCACAGACAAGGGACAGTGACATTGCCTTTTCAAGCAGGACAATGCCCTAGAGACTGACCATATATACATATGATCAGTGCCAATGCCTTCTCTCCACCCAAGCTAGGACCAAAGAGGGCCAGGCAATGGCTGCTAATGATGGCCAGCCAGTGGCTGCTGATGACTCAACCGATAGACCTATAGGCTCCCCCAACCCCACTCCCCTCTTTAGCTTACAAGGATGGTGAGGTTGAAGCGACCAAAGGAACTAATGATTTTGAACGGGACTCAGACCCTAGTCTGGCGACCATCAGGCAAGGAAGTTACCAATAGGCCACCACAACCCGTAAAAAAAATGTAATTTGCTTTACCAAGGGATCACGAAGCCTTAGGGAAATTCCTTTTTGGATAAGTGTTTTTCACGGCTAAGGACTCAAACCTTAGCACCTCGTATAAATAAGGGTAAATATTTTACTTTCGTCCCTTCGGCTGCAAAGAAAGATGATAGGTGATATCATTTAATGACATAGTGTTACATGCTTGTTAGCTGTAATGGTGGTGATGAGATAATTCTGATTCTAATTACAAATTTTGAATTCACCAGGATTGAAGATAGCAGTCTGAATTAATTTTCATCTCTATTTACAGCTGAATGGGCTCAGTCAGATGTTGACTCATATTCCTACTCGGCTCTAAGGTTTGGATTTTTGGCTGTGCGGAAGTACTTGTCAAAATAGAAATTTCCGTACGGATTTGTAATTTATGAGAGAGCGAATTTGAGGCTATGTGTGACTTCTTTTCAAAAAATGAGAGAATTCATGAGTGTTAGTGATGAAATTATCATATAATAGCCAAGTGCTACATACCTATCAATCAGCTATTATGCTGGAGATGGTAATCTCGATTTTAAGTACAAATCCTGAATACGACAGGATTAAATACATCAGAGTCCGAATCAATTCTTATCTCTCTTTACAGTCTAATGGGTCAAGTCAATTAATGTTTACTGGCATTTCGACTCTGCGCTAAGGTTCGAATCCTTGGCCTTGTAGAAGTACTTATAGAAACTTGGCTGAAAGAGAAAGATGGATTATAGTAATGCCAAACTAGAATGAACACTCGGTAGAGCACATACCTTCGCCTATATCTTGTTGTATATCACAAGATTTGCAATTATCCACATTTTGGCACTAGTTTCACGCAATTCGAATGAAATTTTACCAGGACATATCAAAAGACGTTTTTAAACTTTTCGTGACCTTGACCTTGACGTTTGACCAAATCACTTCCAAAATCTAATTTTATTGTCTTTGGGTCATGGTCAATCCCACCAGATTTCATGAGATTCCGTCGAATAGATTTCAAGTTATACGAATCACAAATAAACAAACATACAAACATAATTGAATAAATACACGCCTATAAAAACATAACTTTCGGAATGATTCCGAAACATTAGCCCCCCCCCAAAAAAAAAATATGGATTTGTGCGTCTCATTTCAATTGTGAGTAAGTTACTATAAAAGGAGTAGGCGTCCATGCCGACCACCTTCAGTTTTCTGTGATGTACCCAAATCTTGCTTCTTACAAGTTCTAAAATCATCTAGGTCAACTTGGATGTCCTTTGCAGAAGTATGATTGCAACATGAAAAAGGCCAATCTCCAGGACACGACATGGTCATTCTAAGCCCATGACGTCTGCCTGGTAGCTGCCAATGGATCTGCGATCCCCACCCACGGGTACAAGAAAAATATTATTGGAAGTTTCTCAATGCCGACTTAACATTGGCAATCCTCAGTGTGGATTTCCTCTCCCATTTCAACCTCTTGGTTGATGTTGCTCACCGACCGATAGACAATACCTAGTCGTACTTATTGACACCTCCTCAACCTGCCCCTCCTACCTTGCTCTCCCCACCAGCAAACCCATGGATGCCTACACTCGCCTCCTTACATAATACCCGAAAGTCTTCTGTCCAGAACTTCGACAAACGCCCACAGTTCCCAACAAGCACTTGTATTTATCACCATATCAAGACGACGAAGACCCAGTGTTCGCCAGATTTAGGCGTCTGGCACTGGATCATTTGGCCGCCGCTGAACAAACGTTTACCGAAATGGAAGAGATGAGCCTTTGCCAAAAGGCCTCAAACCCATGGTCCTCAGCCTTACACATCGTCCTGAAAAAAAGATGGATCCCTGCACCCGTGTGGGATAACAGGCATCTGAACAGGCAGCCAGAACTGGATTACTCTCCCATTCCAAACATTGCTGATGTTACCTCCTACATGTGCAAAGCAAAGGTTTTTTCTGCACTCGACCTTTTGAGGAGGTATTATCAGGTGCCCATGAACCCAGAAGACATCCGCAAGAATGCCATTACCACCACCTTCGGTACATGCACCTTCAGTTATTCTTGTTTTGGACTTCATAATGGGGGGCCTATTTTTCAACGCCTCCTAGATGGCGTCTTTGGGTACCTCCCCTTTTGTGTATGTTATGTGGACGACATACTTGTGTTCTCCTTTCAAAGAGGAACACCTCCATTACTTACACATTGAGCTCAATCCCCTACAACAGAACAGCCCTGTTGTCCGGTACGACAAGTGTACCTTTGGCTCCAACGAAGTATCATTCTTAGGGCACTGCATCACTCCGGAAGGAGTCCACCCCTCCTTGAGAAGGGACTGAACTTCCCAACGCCTTCGACCGTCAAAGCACTAGAAGAATTCTTGGGCATGATCAACTATTATCACCGGTTCATGCCAGTCATTGCCACCACTTTTCCCCTCTCGCTAAGCCTCCCTCATTGGCAAGCCAAAGGACCTGAAGTGGGGTCCTCTTCAAGGAGCGACCTTCGGCAATGCAAAAAATGCCCTATTAATCGCTGCTGCTCTCAGTTTTTCCATGCCACATGCTCCTCTCCTCTCCACCGATTCGATAGACATCACTATTGGTGCAGTGCTCGAGTAGGTGGTCAACGTCTCCCTCCACCCATCGACCTTCTTCAGTATAAAGCTGTCCAAGGCAGACTCTGGCTGCTCTACTTTCGACCATAAATTGCTGGCAGTGCACGTGGCTGCCCGTTAATTCGTCACTTCTTAGAAAGTAGGCCCTTCATCATTCGCACAGACGACATGTCTATGATGCACGCCTTCATTCGACAGTCCCTACAACATGTTCTTGGGAAAATTAATCCTGTTGCCGATGCCCTTTCAAGAAACACTATTGATCTATGATTGGATTACAACGCCATGGCAAAAGCCCGACGAAAAGATCCAGAGTACCAAGCATGTACGACATCCTGCACATCCCCTCATTGGGAAGACGTCCCTCCTCGACGACTTCCACGCCATCTTTCTCTGTGACATTAGTACAGGATCACCACGGCCTTGGATACCAGCTCCCATGCTACGACAGGTGTTTGAATTCATTCATGGGGTTTCACATCCCTCGTGCTGATTTACTCCACAGCTACTGAAGACGAAGTTCATTTGGTATGACATTACTGACATTGCTAAGAATTGGGTCTGTGCCTGTACTGAATGCCAAACTTCAAAAGTACATCAACACTTTACCTCAACCTCGGCATTGATTTGCCCACATTCACGTCAATGTAGTAGGTACCCTACTCACATTACAAGGACAACATTTTCTATTTACCATCTTTGACCACTCGTTGGGTTGAAGCCATCCCCTTGCATACTGGAACATCCACCTCTTGTACATCCACCTCACTCTCATAGTGAATATCGAGATTTGTTATTTCTAAGCATATTACTTCTGACAGGGGTACCACTTTCACCTCTCAATTGTGGATATCATTAGAGAATCTCCTGGGCATCACCCTACATCAGATAACTTTCAACTAATGGAATGTTTGAACGATCTCATTGCACCCTCAAAACATCTTTGAAGTCCTGCTGCTATGACTCCAATTGGTTTACTCAGCTCCCTTAGCTCCTCATGGGATTAAGGACCACTCTTAAGAGCGCCTTGGATGTATCAGCAACTGAAACGTAATATGGTGACCCGTTGGTCATTCCTGCTGAATTTTTTCTGTACTCTGACAATCTCCAGTGCCTACATCATGTTGTGGAGAAATTTACTGGGTGCCACCAGACGTACTAGCTCCCATTGAAGCAATGCATAGTAAAAGATATAAGCACCGCAATGCATGTTTTTGTGCGCACTGACACTAGCAAGCCACCACTCATGCCCCCTTACATGGGGCCTTTCCTTGTCATTCATTGCAGACCGAAGTTTTTTTTTATTAAGATTCGTGACAAAGAAGATTGGGTCTCCATTGATCGCCTAAAACCTACATATCTCCTGCAAGGGGACCCACCTGCAGTTCATCTCTCTAGGGCAGGTGTCCATATATCCCATGTATGTCTTTTTAGGGGGAGCCATGTACTGCACAGGTTTCATACACACTTATACACTGTAATGCTGTTGCTTTCTTTTTTATCTGTCGATCTCTCTTGCACTGATAATATAAAAACCTTTTTAAACTTACCATTGCATGTCTCACATTGTTGGAATTTATGTGCCAGTGTTGCCCTCAACCGTTTGTATATAAGCTCGTTATCTTGTTGAAGAAAGTCACATTCACCTTGCCTAACAGCTACCTTGTGACAAGTCTTTTATCTGGTTTATGTGTAACGAGTGATCAGACAAACTCTGTCCTTCGTGATTTATTTCAGTGTAAGCACTTAGGCATTGAGAGAATCATTATTCTAGTGCTATATAGTGATAATCAAATGTATTGAGTTGTGTTTACGTGTTATTTTAGTTGACTTTGTTGTTTTTTTCACAGAAAAGGATTTTGCCTTAAGTTTTTTTTTTCACAAAAAATCTTCTTTTTGTTATAAGTATGGCTGAAGTGAGGAAGGCAATGGTGAAAGAAAGCTATAAGCTTTCTCCCAGTACATTTCACGAATTTTTGTCAGCCGATGATGAGCCTTCCTCGGCAAGCAAGCATGTTCTCCGACAATAGCCAGAAATGTTGTCTGAAAAGCAGCGTCGAATTTAGCGAAGAAATTCTCTTTGGGTCAGAGAAAGAAAAAGTTTTAGTTGTGGAAAAAGAAGGTAAAGAAGCAGTCGATGTTGACAGCGTAGATATACTTTCTGAACCCACCGTCAACCCTTAACAGCCTATGGCATGGTCGCCTGAAACGTGACAGGAAAACTGTTATTGGGAATATTCCCTGTTGGAAAACTGACAGTGGGAAAATTGCCATTTTGGGATAATTCCTATGGAGAAAATTGCCAGACGGAAAATTGCCATTTATCCAAATTAACTGATATCTAAACATTAGTAGATTTTTTATATTGTGCATAATTTTATAGTAAAGCAATTATGTATTGTCAGAGGCTTATTATAGAACAATGTAACAAAATTAAATAAGTTTCTTGTAGGCAAATATAATAAATAAGCATAATAATGACAAGAAAAAAAGCTCCTAAGTACTTAATAAAAATTTTTGGAAATCAGATGCAAAGAGACTTCTCTGTAAGTTTCAAGGTGACTGGGCGGACTTTAAAAGAAGACTTCTTCAAAAATTTGGTCAAAAGGCTTATTGAAGTCTCTGCTTGACCATAAGACAAGATATGTTGGTAATCCTTACCTTTCTTTGGAAAGGATTATAGCTGGTCATAGTCAAGGGAAAAGTAGCAATCCTATCCAACATCCTTCTGGTTCGCGTAAAATAATCTTTTAATGATATCCTTGTGTCTGCTAACTGATTTACTACTTGGGTTATTGTTATGAATTTCACTTTATGAAACTTTATAAGATCACCAGGGTGGGCGCAGATAGAAAATACAGTTGTCAGATCTATGTTAAGGTTCTTTTAATCCTTCTTGGGAAGATTTGCTCAAGACCTCGGGAGTTAAGTGAAAAGGTTTACTTCTTAAGTATACCCGTTTACCTATTTCGTTATTGTCAATCCCGATTCTATATACTCCTTCGTATATAAGTATTATTTACATATATTTTTTTTCTATTTGTCTTTGTATTAATGGTTAAAGTAATTACTGGAGTATAAGAAGTTATAAAAATACCTGACCGCATCAGTCCTTAGTAAAGATTTAATTGACCATTTTCAATACACCCCCAAATACCTTAATATCTCTTAATCCCCCCAAATCTTTTCTTTTCCGTTTGCATGACCGGCTTATATACAAGTGCTCTCACCGAATTAATTCTTACTGGCTGCAGAATTGCACGAGCCCGTGCATGGCCAGAACTGCCAGGGAATCTACAACAACAATGAATAAATTCAGTACACTTGAATCTTCCTTTCATTCCTGCCTGCACAGTATCAACTCTGTCAACAGTAGTTCTTTTTGGTTTTGCTATTTTGAAAATATTCTTCTTAAAAATTGAGTGAGGAAAAGACATTCTTGCTGACAATTTGCAGTGTATTTACCATCCAAATAATATGAATAAAAGTAGTACTGCGCAATGTTGGGAGTACAGAAAGAAAATCTAAAGGTTGCAGGGCTAGTTTACTTACAAATGCAGAAAATTGTAATTTTGAAATTATAAAGAATGCATATAACCATATGCATTCATCATGGCAAGATAAATAAAGAGATAAGGTTTCCTTTCTTCAGTTAATTTGTCCTTAGGGTCAGAGTTTGACAAATAGTGTAATTTACCACCTGTTCCATCTAGTCGAAACGGCTGTGATATTCCATTGGATTTTTTGTCTTAATACAGGAGCCTGATTTCTTCAATGTAACACTGGAAGAACTGATGCCGATAGAATTTTAATCTATTATTATTATTATTACAAACAAGATGCTATAAGCCCAAGGGTTTCAACAGGGAAAAATAGCCCAGTCAGGTTAGGAAATAAAGAAATAAATAAACAATAGAAGCAATGAACAATTAATGCCAAGTATTTTAAGAAAAATAAAAATATTAAGATTAATCTTTCATATATAAACTATAAAAACTTTTTAAAAAATCAAGAGAGAGAGAGAGAAATAAGATCGAATAGTGTGCCAGATGAAGGGCTCACAGACCTAAAAAATTATAAGACCTGGGCAGTAGACGGAACCTTCAGGATTACACCAGAAATTTATAACCAAATTCTCACTTCACACAAAT
Organism: Palaemon carinicauda; assembly: GCF_036898095.1. Taxonomy (NCBI): domain Eukaryota; kingdom Metazoa; phylum Arthropoda; class Malacostraca; order Decapoda; family Palaemonidae; genus Palaemon; species Palaemon carinicauda. The sequence goes on along the minus strand of NC_090727.1, from coordinate 140,405,747 downwards.
AGAAAATATAACAATTCCTCGAGTTTTTGCTTTTATGCCAAACAAAACAGTCTTGTTATGTATACGTTTATGACAAAATCAAGGGACTTGAACATATTACAGATGATTTTATAAAAGCATCTTTAAATGCGGTAAAACAAGTCTTTCCTAAAGTTACATACATTGGTTGTCCTTTTTCATTTTGGTCAGGCTCTCTACAAGGAAGTCGTTGAGATAGGAGCAAGGAACAGGTATAATAATGATAAAGATTTCAATTTTAGAATGAGACATTTCACGCCACTAGCATTTATTCCAACCCAAGCTGTCATATTTGGCTTTGAAGAACTCTAATGTCGAGAACATCCTGTCTGAATTTTTATCCTATTTTGAATGTACAAAAAATAGGAATTGAAGGAGGTGTTAGATACAACAGAAAAATGAATTTCCCGTTGTTTCCTATCGAAGTTTGGAACGCATATTCGCGTTATGGAAACTCACTGCCTTGTACTAATAATAGAAAGAGGCATTTTCCAATTCCTTGAATAAATCTGTTTGCAATAGTTACCTTACTATTTGGAAATCAATCAATTTGTTGAAAAGTGAAGACGGTTTGGCAATTGCAAAAATAGTCCTAGTTGAAAGAGGTGATACACTTCCCATGCAAAAAAGGACAGACCTGCATCTTCGACTTGGCAACCTCATATATAGATATATATATATATATATATATATATATATATATATATATATATATATATATAAATATGTGTATGTATGTATATATATGTGTATATATGTATATATGTGTATGTGTTTATATATGTATACATATGTATATATATACAGTATACGTATGTATGTATGTATATATGTATTTTCATATATATATATATATATATATATATATATATATATATGTGTGTGTGTATATATATGTGTATATAGAGAGTATATGTATGTATGTATGTACACACACACATATATATATATATATATATATATATATATATATATATATATATGTATGTATGTATGTATGTGTATATATATATGTATATATGTATATTTATATTTGTTTATATGTATGTATGTATGTATTTATATTTATATTTATTTGTATGTATGTATGTATTTATATATATATATTTATTTATATGTATATATATATATATATATATATATATGTTTGTATGTATGTATATATGTATGTATGTGTATATATATGTATATATATTTATGTATGTATGTATGTATGTATATATATATATATATATATATATATATATATATGCAAGTGTTAAACTTTTATGATTATTTCTTATGTAGTTTGTCATGCAAGCAGTTTAATTAAGACATTCTTAGACAGTCTTTTCTGCGAGAATTTTACGAGCGCATAAATAACTCTTTCTGGTCGACTTTGAGCATTTGCAAATGATTTAAAGTATACCTTTTGACAGGTATTTCTTTATATTTTTCTGTTGTAAAAAAATCAAATATAAGAACATTTATATAAAAAAAAACTTTATAGTAAATTTAGTTTTTGTTTTACTCTTTTATATATATATATATATATATATATATATATATATATATATATATATATATATATATATATATATATATACAAAACCTATATTTTTTATTGATATTTACTTACGATATTTATTCTACTTCCCATAGCAATCTTTATTTTTTTTAGCACTTTTCATTACCTATTTATTTTTCAAACTATCACCGTAGATATATTGACAGTCAAAGCATTTAATTCCTGTTTTTACTCTCCCCTTTATGCATGCATATATATATTTTTTCTAGCCTTGTTTTTCCATTTTCAAATAATTGCAATTATCATATTTCATATACCATTTGAAAGGGCATTCTTTTTTTTTACATGGTATGAAATATGAAATATGATTTTTATACAAAAGACTTCATCATAAATTTCATATAAAAATTTAAATATATTTTCTGTCCATTCTCTACGATTGTTCCTTTTCTTTCTGACAATACATGTCGGTTTCATTCATGTTATATAGAAAATGTATATAGCTTTTTAATTGAATTTCCGTAACATTTACATACGACAATTTGAAATTCTAGTAACCTTTATTGGATTCATATTACCTATATTTCATAAGAAGAGACTTGTTCAAGAATGACCCATTTCTTTACAGATGGGCTTTACTTTTCAAGTAATTTACAATCAACCTTAATCTTGAGTCAAAACATTAGCATGAGGTCTCTGCAATTAAGATTCTGTTACTTTGAGTTGAAAAGCTTTACAAGACTTGTAAAACCGGATATTTTTTCTTAAAATGTTAAAGCTTAAGATGTAGCTGCTGTTATTGGTAATTTTGGTGGAATACCTACAGAATTAAGAATTCTTTACATTACTCTGAATATTAGGATCTCTCCTGTAATCAAAAACATCAACGATTGCAGTAAAATGCTCCACCCACACCTACAGTATGTCGCAACCATCTCATGAAGCTGGTTGATAGGCAGTAATTTCCCAAAATTAGTCATTTTGTATCTCCTTAACGTTTCACTAATTTTAGTAATGTTTTTTTACCTAAGATGAGATAGAAGCTTTCATGATTTTCTACCAGAATATATCCAATACTAAGTAAGGAGAATTCAGCCTTGCTGTGGAGTGAGTTTGGTAAATGAGATGCTCTCCATCACGTCAGTTACTCTGAATACGTTCGATTCGGTTCTATTTACCTGCAGGATTGGCTAATAATAATTACTAGGCTATTTGATCTTGTCATGTTTGCTCAACATTTATTAAAACATAAACTGTCTCAGGTATTCAGACTATATTTTGTGGTGATTTCATAAAACATTTATCAAATACTAATGCCTTTGCCGATGTATATAAGGTCCATCACCAACAGTAGCTCAGGCAATCATGACCAAACAGCACTGACAGTTCCAGAGGCCGAAATATGGATTATTCCGAATCAGAATATGAAGGCATAACCCACCAAGCACGCTGGCCAGCCAGAAGCAACTACCACTCAGGAATTTTCATAAAATGAAATTAATAGAAATCGTTATAACAACAAGCAATCAAGTTGGGTTTGCATATCTAATTTTTTTTATCAGTTGATCCACTATGTGACCAATGGACTATACACGTGTAGGGCTGCGTTATTTAAAGCAGTTATATTATCTTTTATTGTTGTCATTGCTATTCATGCGGTTGTTATATTTCTTGTCGCAGTTATTGATATGGTTATTTTTTTGTATTGATGTTGCTCCTGTTATGAGTCTTGTTGTTGCATTGGGTGTTATGGTTCTGGTGGGGTTATTGTTATGGCAGATTTTGCTGTTATGGGTAACGGTTATTGATGTCTCAGGAAAGTCATCAGATGATGACCCATCATTATAGAATAATCATAGGTATATTCATAAAACATTTGCATAATGACTATGATCATCTGCTCACTGCTAGTGGTTGATATTTAGAATTTTGGCTAAAATGAGGACAAATTTGTTTTAATCAAGATTATACTGTCTCAGATAGAATAGTCTACAGTAGTTCTGGGAGAAAAGGTTAATTGACAATAGAAATTGATGCTTAGGCCTATTATCATTATTATTATTATTATTATTATTATTATTATCATCATTGATATTATTAGCTAAGCTACAACCCAAGTTAAAAAAGCGGGATGCTATAAGCCCAAGGGCTTCAACAGAGAAAAATAGTCCAGTGAGGAAAGAAAATAAGGAAATTATTATTCAACTAGAGAAACGATGAACAATTAGAATAGTATACTATAATAACAGCAAAAATATCAAAATAAACGAAAACGGACTTATATCATCCTGTTCAACGTTTATAAATTTGCTATAGGTTTAAACTTTTGAAGCTTCACCAATTCAACTACCCGATTAGGAAGATCATTACACAACTTGGTCACAACTGGAATAAAACTTTCAGATAACTGTGTGGTATTGAACCTCATGGTAGAGAAGGCCCGACTATTAGAATTAATTGCATGCCTAGTATTACAAACAGGAGGGTACTCTCTGGGAAGATCTGAATGTAAAGGATGGGCAGAATTATTAAAAATTCTTATGCAACATGTATAGCAAACTAAGTGAACAACTGTGCCTGAGATTAATATCTAGAAAAGGAATAATAGATTTAATTGACCGCAAGATTCTGTCCAGCAAATTATGATGAGAATCAGAAGCCGGAGACCTGACGTGAGAACAATTTTCGAAACAAATCAGAATGAAAACAAATTAAAACTTCTTTTGGATAAATTAATCACGAAAAAATCTTAAGAATTTCCCAATAAGCCAATTATTTGTGCAATTAAAAAAGATAAAATTTCATGTGTATCAGAATCTTAAGCCTGACTAAACCCTTAATTACAACTCCTAGAGCTGTGAAAAGAAAAGTGATGGGAATGACACCAAGAGACAGAAAAAGAGCAACATGGATACAAAAGCAAACTAAAGTAGTAGTCTTCTGGAAACGTTTTAAACCTAATAGATGCATTCTGAGCAATGATCTGTCGGTAATTTTAGTCTTCTGGAACCGTTTTAAACGTTAAAAGGAAATGTATATGGGCAGGATATATGATAAGAATAACAGATAATAGATGGACAAAAAGAATAACTTGGATCCCTAGCGATTGCAAATGAAGCAGGGGAAGTAGGAGAAAACACTGGATTGACGAGCTAAGAAAATTTGCTGGTATAGACTGGTATAGCTAGCCCATTAACAGACTGGAGTGGAAAAATATATCTGAAGCCTTTGTCCTGCAGTGAACTAGCAACGGTTGATGATGATGATGATGATGATGATGATAATAATGATATATATATATGTATATATATATATATATATATATATATACATATATATATATATATATATATATATATACATATATATATATATATATATATATATATATAAACACATACATTAAATATGTATACATATATATTAAATATATATATACAGTATATATTATTTATTATTATTATTATTATTATTATTATTAAATGCTAAGCTACAACCCTAGTTGGAAAAGCGGGATGCTATAAGCCCAGGTGTCCCAACAGGGAAAATAGCCTAGTAAGGAAAGGAAACAATGAAAAATAAAATATTTTAAGAATAGTAACAACATTAAAAAAAAATACTTCCTATATAAACTATAAAAACTTTAACAAAACAAGAGGAAGAGAAACTAGATAGAACTGTGTGCCCGAGTGTACCCTCAAGCAAGAGAACTCTAACCCAAGACAGTGGAGGACCATGGTACAGAGGCTATAGCACTACCCAAGACTAGAGAACAATGGTTTGATTTTGGAGTGTCCTTCTCCTAGAAAAGCTGCTTACCATAGCTAAAGAGTCTCTTCTACCCTTACAAAGAGGAAAGTACCCACTGAACAATTACATTGCAGTAGTTAACCCCTTGAGTGAAGAAGAATTGTTTGGTAATCTCAGTGTTTGTCAGGTGTATGAGGACAGAGGAGAATCTGCAAAGAATAGGCCAGACTATTCGGAAAGAACCGTAACCAGAGAGAAGGATTCAATGTAGTACTGCTTGGCCAGTCAAAGCACCCCATAACTCTCTAGCGGTAGTATCTTTATAAATATTAAATAAATACATACACACATATATATACATATATATATATGTATATATATAATATATATATGTACATATATAATGTATATATACTGCATATAGTCATATTTTCTTTTGTTCGTATTTTGATCCTTTTCACCATAATCATCATCAATTATTTTTCTGCTCTTATAACATTTTTCGAAACGTTATACAACGGTTTACATAAAATACATTAAATTTTTAATGTTCTCATGAAAACACTAAGTTAGAACAATCAGTAGGCTGGGCAGAAAGGAATAGAAATTACAGTATCTCTAAATATGAAAAAGGGATATACCCCACGTGCACAAAAAACGTATGCGTTCGCGAAATAACTGTATGAAAAATATGAAAAGACAGGATTTTATTGTCAGCTGCAAAACGAGAGGCCTAAAAATATGTGAAGCGTGTGCGAGAAGAGAGAGAGAGAGAGAGAGAGAGAGAGAGAGAGAGAGAGAGAGAGAGAGAGAGACTAGCTGGGAGTGTAATAAACGTATGGACTTAACATGTCAAAATAAGTCTCAAAATAGATAAAAGGAAAATCCTCCTGAAATCTATGGCTAAAAATGTTCCCTAAACTGGAAATAACCAACCACGACTGAATCTAAAGTTTGGAAATCTTCTCGTCGAGTGGTCCACATAAGTATCTAAATTTAGTAGTGCAGTTTCAAAGAGTAACCTGTTAAGTAGGTTTCGTAATTGGGTCCACGTGTCTCGTTGACTTCCCCGGACTAAATGGTTTACTTTAATGTCAAACTCTCTCGGTTAGATGAATTAGAATTTGTTATGCCTTTCCATTTCTGTAATTCCTCAGAGGACCCAGTACTGGTTTCTAGCTCAGATCCACAAAAAGATGCCGAAATAAAGAGGAGGAAGTAGGTTTTATTCCCGAAGGAAGTGATAACCCACCTTCTTGGGTCTTGAGGGTAATGATGTTTAATGTAACATCTATCTTACAAAAATGCAAATTTCCATTTTTCTAATAAAAGCTTTAATCCCTTCAGTGAACCCGTGGATTTTTTTTTTTCAATAAAATCAGTAATGGATTATTCACAAAATATGTTTGTTTATCAACATTACGTTTTCATAGACTACACATAAAATCTGTAAATTTAATATCCTGAATTATGTTTCCTGCAGAAAATTAATTCAAATAATTCGGGGAGATTTACCACCGAGCAATGGATTTAAAGGTTAGCCATTACATTATTACTGCTATAGAGTAATTGAGTCCTATGAGTTGCCAGATAGTAGCCTACAACATTGGATCCCTTTGCCTTTAAATCTGCACTCTTTGGTGCATACTTAATTTGAACAAGATGGCTCTGTCACTCACTATCCAAAGGGAAATGCCACCATTTGGCTGCTTTATTTGTTATTAAGCATAGTTATTAGAAACTTAATCGTCCTCATTCTTGTTTTCCTGAAGATAAATTATCATGTTTAGCATTTTGGTCTTGGGAATTTAAAATGCTTTTACAAGACCTTGATGCTTATTAAATTAACTTTAGATCCAAATGTTATTTTTCATTGTTTATTTATATAAAGACAGCTGATTTCTCACCTACAAAGTTGTCTGTTGTTTTTCACAATTTAGCAAGATGTTCTTTTCGCACTTGGAAAATTGATAACATTACTCGATTAGATGATTATTTTTGTGATATCTCTAGCCCTGCTGATTAATGCCTAATTCCCATAACTCCCATATTATCTAAAGTTTTTGAGTGTATTTTGTCACAATGTCCTGATAGGTGGTCTTAAGGTAATTACTTGTTTCCCAGTTTACAGTTTGGCTTTCACAGAGGCCCTCGAGCATATGATTTCCTTCTTATAATTTCCAATGCTGTACATTAATGTTTTGATTATAAGAAAATCTGCATGACTGGCCTTCATTTTAATAGTGCCTTTGACTATGATAATCATGAGACCCTTGTTTTCATGAAGATGGGAGTAGGGGGAAATCTGTTTTTAGCTCTATCATTAATTTGTACAGTAAGATATTGCAGATTAGTTGTTGATAGACACCATAGTGATTACAACGTTTTGTAATATCTGGTGTTCCTCGAGGTGGTATTCTCAGCACATTACTTTTAATATTATAAATGCGTGATATATAGTTTGCTCTAGAAAACAAGTTTGTTGCATCAGTTCCGTCTCTTGAATGTACACTTGTGGATGTTGAATCCCTTATTAGATATCTAGCTAAATTATTGCATAGTGTAATTTATAGTAGATGAAATTGAATCCCAAGAAAACTGAAAGTATAATTGAAAGCTGGTCAAGGGCAGTGGCTAATCATCATCCAGATGTTTGCATTGACGAGTCTCTTTGAATATATGCAACTATTTTAAATTTTTAATTATGATTCTTAATTGCAAATTTAATTTTGAGAAACACGCTTGGTCTGTCTCTTCTTCAGTTGCGAAAATATTTGCTTACTGAATCTTTCAAGATATTGGTTATCAATCTATTTTGAGGAAATGTTTTATTTCTTTCATTCAAATATATTTTGAGTAATGTTCTCCTGTTTAGTCATCAGCTTCGGGCTTTTCTCTTAATTTGTTGTGCAAAAATTTACGGTCTCCTAGATTCCTTATTACTGATCTGTATATTAATCTCTGGCACTATTGTCCACTTAGGTCTTAGTGTATGTTCTATTGATTTTTACTAATTCTCACAATTCAGATATCCCCAGACTGTACCATTCTGTATGTAGTACTATGTATTCAGTTAATTCTGATGGTCTTTCCTTCTCTATCATGAGGTTCAATACTACACTGTGTTCTAAAATTTTTGTCCCAGATGTGATCAAATTGTGGACTGATCTTAATCTGGTAGTTGAACTGGTGAAACACCAGAAATTCAATTGTTCTGACTAACAGGTTTGCTTAGGTATCGTTTCTCAGTTTTTGTATGATTGATCAATTTTAAAATTATTACTGATTTTAACCGTTTAGCAGGCAAGTAGCTAATATGGAATATATTTTCGTCATCTTTACAAGTCTAGTGAGTGCAACCTGGGGGACCATCACGCCATATGTTTTCAACCAAAAGGAGCACATTTTATTTACCTACTCAGCTAATTAGAGTGATAAGGTTTTTTCACATGTGAAAAAATCAGAGCCGAAGTGAGTCAGTGTCTGCTCAACCCTTCTGTAGGTTACCTCTGTGAATTGCTCATGTCCACTTCACCTTACACCACCATTAATTATGGTATGTGTCTGGAAAGGTTACATAGTAGGCCCATAACTAAATTATCAAGTTTCATGCCATGTTTGAAAATTGTGTGCTGCTAGCAGAAAGAAATGATATTAGCCTAGGTAGGACTTAGCCATCTGGCTTATGAGAAACTTAGCTATGCCCAAGAAGGCTTTACAGTATATCCGGATCAACCGAGAAACGCGTGTTCTTCGTAATAACTAGTGTACATATGCAGTGAATTATCGATTATTGTGTAGCCATGGAAATTCAATGCAGCACACGCAAACGGAAATAATTGTTAATTGCTGTCATATTAATATAGCCTAGTGATATATAATGGTTTCCAGGTCCATTTTCATTATGAAAGTATTGCTCATTTGACAGAGGAGACAATAATATTAACGTTGTGATTTTAGTATAGCATAGTAATGTATAATTACTTTTAGTGACCTTTTCATTGGTTCGTAAGACAGCTTTTTTGTATTTTAGTATAGCCTATAATCCATTTCATGCCCGTTGTGGCATAGGCTTTTTAGAATATATTTGGATATATCAGCTGTATCTTCTTGGAATATTTTCACAGCATGTTTCAGGGCCTTTCCACATTGGGCTGATTTCCTCGTTGGAGCCCTTGGGCTTGCAGCGTCCTGCTTTTCCAACTAGGTTTGTAGCTTGGGTAGATATGTTGATAAAAATAATCATAATAGTAATAATAATAATGATGATGATGATAATAAATCAGTAGCTTTGTGAACTCTAATGCAATGGACCTAATTCAAGTCTGTCTGGATAATAACATCAAATCCTAACCTGTATTACAGTACAAATATGTGAAGGTTCTGAATAGGCCGAAGGGAAATGTCAGATGTAATATTTTAGACTTAACCTGACGTCTGCTTTTTATCATTACAAAACAATTATTTACGAAGAACGTTCCATGCCAAATACCCAAGCCTGCGCCTGTGTAGGGTCAGAGAGGAGTGGCGTTTTTTTAAGAGCATTTTAGGTGTAGAATGGAGAGGCTTGTTATATGTCATGAGTTCTTGTGAGTACATCATAAGTAGAAATGACACAGGGGGCCATTTTTTTCTTTCTATTTCTGAACATGAAAAGAAATCTGGCTCATCTCATGACGGTCGATACAATAGATAAAAGAAGAGAGCTAAGATTGACAGTAACGGCCAAGGAATAATGAGTTTCTCATGAAACTTATGAATTACAGATCTTGGGTGTTTTGGATTAGCGGCAGTGATGGAAACGAGGCAAAAGAGCCTCCAAATGGAGTTCACATCCTTACTTTCGCTCTGCCTTATTATGTTAACAACATATTACCTCCAACATTTTATCTTCCGATTGGACAAATGTGGGTGGAAGGTTTTCAGGTCTCTAGTTGCTTTTCATATGAATAAAGGAGAATCCTTTTTAATCATCTGGTTTAGAAGATATGATAAATAATTCTATTTTGATACTATCTCGTACTTATACATAAAAGATTTTTTACGAACATTCTCTCTTGTGTGAATTTTATCTTTATTAGAAAAAGGGGGGGGGAGAGGTATTACTTATTTTTCCAAGGTAAATTTCCTGATTGCTTGACTGCATTTGGTAACTCTGGTTTCAATAACCGTGTTGGTTTAATCTATTCCGTAAGAGGAATGGAGAGGAAGACTTAGAAATAACCATTATATCATGTGGTTATCTCATTGTTCCCTTCTAGATTGATTCTAATATTTTCTCGTCATCCAGTGCTATTGAAAAGCCTGCCCACGAGATTCGGAAAGCCCCGATTTCACAAAACTGAAATTCTGTGGATGACAGACTGACATGGAACCCAGACTATAATTCAATGTGGTGCTTAGATATTCTGAGGGTTTTAATGATTTTAAATCATTTACAAGAAAGAGAATAATTCCTGAAAGCTCTTTGCATCAGAAAAAAATATCATTGACCAAATTACACGTGGATGTTCTGCTTAGGTATTCTAACTAATTCTATGTATGTCAATTCTTTTTTTTTTTCGGATTGGTAAGAGTTTGAGAAAGTTAAACTTCAGTAGTGAAATTCTGTTATAAAGCGGCCTGTGCGAAACTGAATAACTTCTTTCCTCTCAAACTTGGTAATCCACAAACGTTTTCATCTCTAATGATCGAGAGAGAGAGAGAGAGAGAGAGAGAGAGAGAGAGAGAGAGAGAGAACACAATTTGTACAGCGAGTCATTTCTATCTATGTTGGGAGGTAGTGTCAGAATTAAAGAGAGAGAGAGAGAGAGAGAGAGAGAGAGAGAGAGAGAGAGAGAACAATTTTGTAAAGCTAGTCATTTCTATCAATGTTGGGAAGCAGTGTCAGAATTAGAGAGAGAGAGAGAGAGAGAGAGAGAGAGAGAGAGAGAGAGAGAGAGAGAGAGAACAATTTTGTATAGCAAGTCATTTCTATCAATGTTGGGAAGCAGTGTCAGAATTAAAGAGAGAGAGAGAGAGAGAGAGAGAGAGAGAGAGAGAGAGAGAGAACAATTTTGTATAGCAAGTCATTTCTATCAATGTTGGGAGGCAGTGTCAGACTTAAAGTAGAGAGAGAGAGAGAGAGAGAGAGAGAGAGAGAGAGAGAGAGAGAGAGTATATTAGTAATGCGGGTTCATTTTCATTTTCCAAAGAAGACGTGGCTCCGCCTCTCAACTCACAACATAAATAGAAACAAAATCAATCAAGCATCAAAGACTCTACCGTCTCTCATTCCCTTTCATCTCTAGTCTGATAAGACGGATGACAGAATCAGCCATGTTAAGTAAATGGGAAAGGAGGGGGGGGGGTGTTGGTGTTCGGGATAGCGAAGTAGGTAGGTCTTAAGATAGAAACTCCCATAGTTGCCTCGTACAAAGTGATGGTACTGTTCTATATAGTTAGATCCAAATGATATCGGAACACATCGCAATAGATGATAGCAATAATCGATTTTGTTATTAATATGGTAGTTATTTAACGTAAGAATTCATTCGTGAAAAAAAAAGCCTTAGAGACTTCTCGCTTGGAAGAAATAGACACCTGTGGTGAATATCGAAGACTCTCTCTCACTCTAGTGAGTTCTTGGGTCTCTTTAGGGCTTATTGCCGGCTGAACCAGATTATCAGTGTTGTAGTCAATAATACCGTGGCATTGATGGATACTGTCCTAATATCTCCTTGAAATCTTTGATATACACATATCCAAACACACACACATAAAATTGTGTGCCTACAATGTGTAATCATTTACAGTATATATTCATATACATATATATATATATATATATATATGTGTGTGTGTGTGTGTGTGTGTGTCTGTATGTATGCATGTATATATGTATGTAAATATCAACCACAATGGCATTTAATACCGAATTCTATTTTGGGAATATGTATCCACTGGAAATTATTTTATGGTATTAGCTTCTGGCCGGGTGGTAGAGTCCTCGCAGGCATGGTTTTCGGCTGAATAGGCAGGGGTTCGAATCTCTGCCCGGTCAGAAGCTATTACCATAAAATGAATTCCAGTGAATATATATTCCCAAGATAGAATTCACTATTAAATATCATTGTGGTTGATATTTACATTGATTGAAATCACGAGTGTTAGTGAGATATATATATATATATATATATCACAAGCACACGTGATATATATATATATATATATATATATGTATATATATATATATATATATATATAAGGGCCTCGCTTAGATTTCGCCAGTCGTAACTTATTTTGAGCTTTTCAATCAGTACTTCTCCATTCATCATCTACTTCATGCTTCACAGTCTTCAGCCATGTAAGTCTGAATCTCCCAACTCTTTTAGTGCCCTGTGGATCCCAGTTGAAAGTTTTGTGAACTAATCTCTCTTGGGGAGAGAAAAGAGCATGTCCAAACCTTCTTCATCAACCCCTCACCATGATCTCATCCATATATGGCTCTTGAGTAATATCTCTTATGGTTTCATTTTTAATCCTGACGTGCCATTTAACTCCTAATAGTCTTCTGAGGGCTTTTTTCTCAAATCTACAAAATCTGTTGGATATTGTTTCATTGTCATACCACGACGCATGTCCACACAGTAACACCGATCTCACTAAACTGATATATAGCTTGATTTTTATATGTAATTTACTGCGATTTGATTTCCAAATTTTACTTAACCTAGCCATTAATTGATTTGACTTTACAATTTTTCATTGAACTCCAATTTTAAAGACCCTGTATTAGAGATCAAAGTTCCTAAATATATAAATGATTCCACCTCCTTAATCCTTTCTCCTTCCAATGATATCTCATCTTGCATTGCATATTCCGTTCTCATCATTTCCGTCTTTCTTCTGTTTATCTTAAGCCCAACCTCATGTGATATATTATGCATTCTGGTAAGCAAGCTTTGCTAATCCTGTAGTGTTCAGCTAATAAGGACAGCGTCATCAGCATACTCTAGGTCACCTAATTTCCTGTTACCAATCTAGTCCAATCCTTTTTCACCATCCCCAACGGTGCTATACATTACAAAGTCAAGAGGATAAAGAGCATAGGTGATAGCACATTCCCTTGGAGTACTCCACTGTTCATTGGAAATTCATTTTACAGGACTCCTTTAACATTAACTTTGCACTTGCTATGCTCATGAACAGACTTAATCCAATTTACACATTTAAGATGAATCTCCACAAAATTGGCCGATGCACACTATCAAAGACTTTTTCAAAGTCTACAAATGCCTTCAAAAGCGGATTTCTATATTCTACAAATTGCTATACAACATGTCTCAAAATTGAAATTTAGCCAGTACAACTTCTACCTTTTCTAAAACCTGCATGTTCATCTCTCAACTTTTCATCAATCTTACTGTCTAGTCTCTTTAGAATGAGCATACTAGATATTTTCATGACAACTGATGTAATTGTGATGCCTTTATAATTATTGCAATCGGTCAGATCTCCTTTTTTGCCCTTTTCACCAACACTCCTAACTCCCATCCATCAGGTTTTGCCTCTTCATGCCACATTCTACAAAATAATCTTTCAAGTATTATGGGCGTCACTTCATTTTCGGCCAAAATCATCTCAGCAGGTATCCCATCGTATCCAGGGGCTTTCTATCTCTCGAGTTTTATAATGATAGCTTCGACTTTAAAACACACTGAATTTATTCATGAGCACATCAAGGTCTTCCTCAGCTTCTGGTATATTGATCAAATTATTCCATTCATATCTCCTATTCATGACCTCGTTGAAGTGTTCTATCTAACGTTGCCTTACTTCATCTTCTGTTGCTATAACATATTCATCTCTCTCTTTGATGGGTATATGCTTCTTTTTGCCCCAGTAGAGATTTTATTAATAATTCTATGAGCAATTCTTACACCTTACCCACTCTCTAAATTCATAGCTTTGTCAGCCTTATCTGCTTTCCAGTCTAAATATCTCCAATCATTCCTGGCTTTTCTTTTTACTTCACTATCAATACTGGAATAATTAGCATGCTCTACCTTGTAATTTTCATTACTTCCTCGAAAACTTTCAACAATCAATTTTCTGTCTCTCTTCTTTTTATAGTATCCCATGTATCATTTGATATCTATGGTTTTATCCTTGTAACTGCATGTCCCAAATATTCACCACCAACTGACTGATATACTATATGTTCTTAATTTCACACCATTCTTCATTAACTCTCTGCTCTTCGTCTGTTAAAGTCTCTAAGACTGTAAATCGATTCCTACATTCAATTTCAAATGTTCTCTGTGCTCATCTTCTAGAAGTTTAGTTGTATCTAACCTAGGCATTCTATCTACATTTCTGTTGTGTGCTTTCAGTCTTAGTTTTAGTATGGTAATGAGGAGCTGGTGATCACTACCAGTATGTGCACCCCTGTAGCTTCATACATTTCTCAGTCCTCCTTCTTTCTTTGCTAATAGCTACTTATCTATTTGATTTTTG
>NC_090727.1:140375974-140378474 GCF_036898095.1 Palaemon carinicauda | reverse complement strand
AATTAGCGCTTGGTTGTTATAATTATCCCGTTTAACATCAAATAAGAACCTATACGTTATAAATTATCCCTTGGTTGTTATAATATCGAATTATCCCTCTCTCTCTTTTGCTCATTAACTATCAAATTAGTACCTCTCTCTCTCTCTCTCTCTCTCTCTCTCTCTCTCTCTCTCTCTCTCTCTCTCTCTCTCTCTCTCTCTCTCTCTCTCTCTTGTTTAGTTCAATATAAGAAAGTATTTTTCAGTCGTGTAAACCCTTTTATTCAAATTGGAAGCCGAAATTTTATCAAAACGTGGAAGAAGCAAAGCGATACACGATGGATATCTATATTTTTTACACAAATAGCAAGGGTGATCCTACATTGAAGTTTTTGGCGATGTGATAAAAAAGATCTGTGTAAAGTAAGATTACAAATGAAAGATGGAAAAGTGATTCGCCAATTGAATGAATACACCCATCAACCATCTGCTGCAAAGAAAATAGAGGCTGAAAAGATAAAAACTAGTGTTAAGAAAAGAAGTGCCGAAACTCTGGAGCCACGAACTGTTGTGGTAAATGAATGTTTAAGTGGGTTCTTCTGCAGCTACTGTAGCTTAAGCTCCATTTCTTCCTGATGAACTAATATTCATGGTCCATTGGTTTGAAGATCTTTATATCGGACGACAGAATAGATGTCGAAATGCAAGAATGAACCCCATTTTCCCTCCCGAAATATGGAATCTTTATAAAAGAACTATATATAACGATGATCGCACCAATAACCACGTCGAAGCTGCCAATCAACGTCTACAAATCATCCAACCATCTGGAAATTTATTGTTGCTTTAAGGAAAGTTCAGAAAGGGCGTGATGTATTTCTTGAAAAGTTTATCTCTGGATATCCACCTCCCCAAAAAAGCCAAAGAAATATAGAAATGCTGATAAACCAATAAAAAAAAAAACGTGATAAAAGTTGATACATTAAATCCCATAAATTTCCTAAAGGGTATTGCCCATAATTATGAAATGAAGAATTAAGTTCTAAGGTTAAATACTGTAGCTTCAATATTTTTTTTTTTTTTCAAATAGAGTATTTGACAATTCTAGTTTTTAATTTACATTATTCCATTGATGTTTTAATAGGATCCTTTGTTCTTAAAGTCATATTGAAAGTTTTCAATGTTTTTATCCTTTTTTTCAAAGACAGTGACGCCGAATAGTCTGACGCCTAAACGGCTACGTCGATTAGTCCAATTTATATTTTTCCTTTTTATTCATGAATTAATTCTTCTTTTCCCTGTGTAGAAAGTTCTATGATAAAAATCCTCTTTGTTTTGGTTACATTTGAAGGGGATCTAGTCAAAATGAAAACCTGGTTGGTTCAGTTATTTTATATAAAGTGTGATAACCATATTTATAGCTGCCTTATATACTTGCCGATGATGTAAACTCTTGTATTATACGAGTTCTGACTGAAAAAGTAGTTACTATTTGAGAAGAATTTTGTTCACAATTCTCTGAATAATTCACAAGTGTGTGATGGGAGCGGAGGAAGAACTAAAACAGGTCACAAACAACTAATTTTATGTACAGACAACACAGGCATTTAAGGCTCGTAAGGATCTTATTTGACAATTATCGGTTTATGTCGATAAGGTTGACATTGACATGAGAAAATAATGGAATGATACTAGAGTTTAAATTAGCTTATTATATTAAATGATTTTGACTTGTACAATAACGGTTGTAGAATCGAAGAAACGTTGGGCAGGTATCCCTCTTCGTTTGTATGGGCGTTACTTGCTGTACGTGCATTTCAAGTGGTTAGTATAAGACATTAACTCCAATCCCACACACAAACATGCTCTGTATATATATATATATATATATATATATATATGTGTGTGTGTGTATATATATATATATATATATATATATATATATATGTGTATATATATATATATATATATATATATATATATATATATATATATATACAGTAGGGTCCCGAATTATACGTGTTCGAATTATACGATTCCCCTTTTATGCGATCGCTATTTTCCAAAAATATATTTTCTGTATCTGCTAAGCTGTTCAAAGTCTGCTAGTCAAGGACTACAAAACGTATCAAATATATTGTCTTTTTAAGTATATTGGTAGCCCTAAATATTGTGATTTATAATAAATGTTACAAAAAAAATATTAACATTACATCTTATTAACATAATTTCATAATAAAAAGCCTATTTAAGGATAAAATTTCACATCAACAATGAAATCAACTGTTAACTGTGCGAGTCCAGCTGACAAAATGTAAACAGAATTGTGGTTATGTTCTCGGCAATCTTTAACTTTCTCCAACCTTTCGATAATTTTAATGGTAGTGTTAATGATGGTATATTAAAGCATTATTTTTGTTTAGTGCAGTATTTATAAAAGCTTTATTTTTCCCTTCAGGCGTTCAAGGTTTTCACGAGTTGACTGGGTTCGTTTATCGGCAGTGAATAGCCTAAACTTCGG
>NC_090727.1:140353474-140370974 GCF_036898095.1 Palaemon carinicauda | reverse complement strand
AGGAACAGACATTGACAATAAGGTTTTTTACATAATCTTTACTTCAATTTTATGTTAGAAGCATTGCGTTTCTTCAGAAAAGAAAATGGATAATCACATATGAGAAAAACATTAATCCTTTCAGTGTTGGTTTAGCTAAAAATACATAACGGGGAAAATGTGGCTTCGCTCGACAATGTTGTTTTACCGGAGTAAGACGCGTTTTTTAATTATTATCTTCAAAGAAATATGATAAGAGGATTTCCCCAAACGTAATCTATAATTTCTCCTTCTTTGAGTGTTCAAATAAGCACTTCTTGGGAACTGTTTTTGCTATGACGCTGATAATAAAGAGAGTTATGTGTGATATCGCGATACCAAAGAGAAGGGTGAAATACTGTACATTTCACGGTGAAACTATTGAAGACAAATTGCAAAGGATTCCGCATAACTTTTAATCATTATTATTATTATTATTATTATTATTATTATTATAAGCTAAGCTAAGCTACAACCCTAGTTGGAAAAACAAGATGCTACAAGCCCAAGGGTTCCAATAGGGAAAAATAGCTCAGTGAGGAAAGGAAACAAGGAAATAAAAAACTACAAGAGAAGTAATAAGCAATCGAAATAAAACATACTAAGAACAGTGACAACAATTAAATTAGCTCTTTCATATATAAGCTATAAAAACAGGGAGAAAGGGAAATAAGATAGAATAGTGTGTCCGAGTGTGCCCTCAAGCAATAGAAGTCTACCCCAAGACAGTGGTAAACAGTGGTACAAAGGGGTATGGCACTGCCTAAGACTAGAGAACAATGGTTTGATTTTGGTGTGTCCTAGAAGAGCTGCTTACCATAGCTTAAGAGTCTCTTCTACCCTTAACAAGAGGAAAGAAGCCACTAAACAATTACAGTGCAGCAGTTAACCCCTTGGGTGAAGAAGAATTGTTTGGTAATCTCAGTGTTGTCAGGTGTATGAGGACGGAGGAGAATATGTAAAGAATAGGCCAGACTATTCGATGTATGAGAAGGCAAAGGGAAAATGAGCTGTAACCAGAGAGGAATCGAATGTAGTACTGTCTGGCAGTCAAAAGACCCAATGATTCTAGCGGTAGTATCTCAATGGGTGGCTGGTGCCCATTTAGATTTATTTATCGTTTTTGTTTTCAAACTGTTGATAAATAATAACTTGTACATTGTCGCGAATTTAAAGC
This sequence comes from Palaemon carinicauda, assembly GCF_036898095.1. Lineage (NCBI taxonomy): Eukaryota > Metazoa > Arthropoda > Malacostraca > Decapoda > Palaemonidae > Palaemon > Palaemon carinicauda. The sequence goes on along the minus strand of NC_090727.1, from coordinate 140,369,779 downwards.
AAACATTTGACCTTGGCAGGGAATTTTTACTCCACAAAACACCTTTTCTGTAAGATTTGCATCATAGACTTGATACCATCTTCTCCACCATATTTTCCTGTGTTGAGGGGAAAGGAAGACCTGAAAAAACCCGAACTTCTTTTTGATCCTTTAAGAAAATACGATGACGTAATTGGGTTGCTCCCCTTTTGCACGTTGACAGATTTCCTGGAGAATGAAGGATCAAAAGGATTCGCGAGAGGGGAAGGTAAAGGAGCTCCGAAGATCAGAAAGAGAGAGAGAGAGAGAGAGAGAGAGAGAGAGAGAGAGAGAGAGAGAGAGAGAGATAATCAAGGTGAGCAGGTGCACCTGTTCACGGCTTAAGGAAAAGTCTTGAGGAACCATGATTTGATTACTTTTATGGTTAGAATAGGGCGCCATGGTAACTAGCTTGAGTGATGTAATCCACTTGGTTGCTCCAGGAGTATTAAGCCCGTCTGGAATAACGCCACTTCAATCAACATCAAATGACAAAGCCTACCAGTAGGAAGAACAAATTATCTTTATCAATAGCATGGATAAATCCAACCGTTTTAAGAACTTGTGATTTACATTCGTCTTGTTTAGTTCCAGTTCCCGATGAAACGTCCGGATTATTATTTCCATTACCATTGTACCCGAGCTGTCAAAAATGACATCTGAATATTTACACACACACACACACACGCACGCACGCACGCACGCACGTGCACATTCAACCCTTCCTATTCATCCCCCGCCGCTTTTCTAATGACAACCCGCTGGTTCGGTAGTTTGTGGGATTGTGGTTGCCGAGTGTACCACTTGGGGTACCACCTCTCGCCAGAATATGTCTACTACTGTATCTCTCCCCCCTAAGTGTGACAGTATATATATATATATATATATATATATATATATATATAATATATATATATATATACCAAAGGCACTTCCCCCAATTTTGGGGGGTAGCCGACATCAACAATGAAACAAAACAAAAAGGGGACCTCTACTCTCTACGTTCCTCCAGCCTAACCAGGGACTCAGCCGAGTTCAGCTGGTACTGCTAGGGTGCCACAGCCCAACCTCCCACATTATCCACCACAGATGAAGCTTCATAATGCTGAATCCCCTACTGCTGCTACCTCCGCAGTCATCTAAGGCACTGGAGGAAGCAGCAGGGCCTACCGGAACTGCGTCACAATCGCTCGCCATTCATCCCTATTTCTAGCACGCTCTCTTGCCTTCTCACATCTATCCTCCTATCACCCAGAGCTTTCTTCACACCATCCATCCACCCAAACCTTGGCCTTCCTCTTGTACTTCTCCCATCAACTCTTGCATTCATCACCTTCTTTAGCAGACAGCCATTTTCCATTCTCTCAACATGGCCAAACCACCTCAACACATTCATATCCACTCTAGCCGCTAACTCGTTTCTTACACCCGTTCTCACCCTCACCACTTCGTTCCTAACCCTATCTACTCAAGATACACCAGCCATACTCCTTAGGCACTTCATCTCAAACACATTCAATTTCTGTCTCTCCATCACTTTCATTCCCTACAACTCCGATCCATACATCACAGTTGGTACAATCACTTTCTCATATAGAACTCTCTTTACATTCATGCCCAACCCTCTATTTTTTACTACTCCCTTAACTGCCCCCAACACTTTGCAACCTTCATTGACTCTCTGACGTACATCTGCTTCCACTCCACCATTTGCTGCAACAACAGATCCCAAGTACTTAAACTGATCCACCTCCTCAAGTAACTCTCCATTCAACATGACATTCAACTTTGCACCACCTTCCCTTCTCGTACATCTCATAACCTTACTTTTACCCACATTAACTCTCAACTTCCTTCTCTCACACACCCTTCCAAATTCTGTCACTAGTCGGTCAAGCTTCTCTTCTGTGTCTGCTACCAGTATAGTATCATCTGCAAACAACAACTGATTTACCTCCCATTCATGATCATTCTCGCCTACCAGTTTTAATCCTCGTCCAAGCACTCGAGCATTCACCTCTCTCACCACTCCATCAACATACAAGTTAAACAACCACGGCGACATCACACATCCCTGTCTCAGCCCCACTGTCACCGGAAACCAATCGCTCACTTCATTTCCTATTCTAACACATGCTTTACTACCTTTATAGAAACTTTTCACTGCTTGCAACAACCTTCCACCAACTCCATATAACCTCATCACATTCCACATTGCTTCCCTATCAACTCTATCATATGCTTTCTCCAGATCCATAAACGCAACATACACCTCCTTACCTTTTGCTAAATATTTCTCGCATATCTGCCTAACTGTAAAAATCTGATTCATACAACCCCTACCTCTTCTAAAACCACCCTGTACTTCCAAGATTGCATTCTCTGTTTTATCCTTAATCCTATAATCATTACTCTACCATACACTTTTCCAACTACACTCAACATATATATGTATGTATGTATATATATGTATATATGTGTAATATGTATATATGTGTATATATATATATATATATATATATATATATATGTGTGTGTGTGTGTGTGTGTATATATATATATATATCTATATATATATATATATATATATATATATATATATATATATATATATATAGTTGATACTTGTTCTTTATTATATAGGAGAAAGGATTTTCAGTATTAGCCCCATGAGTGAACGTTCTACGATTCTCTTGGTAGTGGTCCAAAGGAAGAGTCTCGACTAATGAAAAGAAAAGAAAAGGAAAAAAAAACTAAAGCTAGATGAAGCTAGAAAACTAGGGCAACTAAATGGAATGAAGCCAAAAATGCAACTTGAAAAGTTGAAGACGGAAAATACTGTTTCTGGATTACGGACCGCTGTGTTTTCTTCATTCCTACCAACAGTGTGCCGTGTATGACTCATTGTAGGCTGTTAGTGTGGCCACGGCTGGCAGCACAGCCATCAAGTGTGATATTTAGACGGGCCAGAATGAAACCACATATTTTGCTGAAAGCGAGTTGATATTTGCTGATGAAAATATTATTTCTGAGTAAAATTCAGTTTCTTAATGGAATAAAACAATATCTGCTTGAGTAAGGATAAGATTAGTAATTAATTTTCTTTTCAAATTTGTATTCTTGCGTTCATAAAACTTTTTTTTTTTCATAATAAATATGTTTTTATTTGGTTGTTCTTAGTAGTTTAGAAAGATTACAACATGAAAGATCCGTGTGTGGAAACTGCCGGAATGTTAGTACTCATATAGGTGGGTGGTGTATATGCAGGTATCCCTGCGGGAACAGAAATGAGCATATTAAACACTTAATTACAAGACCGTATCTACGGTGTTTAGCAAAGAGAGATTATTCTCAGTATTAAGACTATTGCTATTTCCAGGATTTATACCTATTCCTAGTACTCGGACCACAGCTTGTTGTTGGAATATTCCCAGAAGTAATTAATGTTAGGACTATTCCAAGTGCAAAACCGTATCTCCAATGGTAAAACTATTCCCACTATTAGAATTATCCACAATATCAGTAACCTACTATTCCTAATAGTAGCAATAGCGTTCCCAGTAACAAAACCTAGTCTCCAATAGTAGGAATAATCTTAGTTCCTGGACTGTTCCTAGTATTATGTATATTCCCATTAATAAATATCGTTAGGACTGTTCCCGTGCGAAAATTTTCTTGAAGCTAGAATTTTCCCTAGGATGAAAATCACTCCATGTAGTAGGCATAGTCTCTGTGTCAGAACTATTTCTAGTGCCAGGACTATTCCCAATGATAGGAACATCCCTAGGGCTAATAATCTGAAGACTTCGAGTGCAAGGACTACTCACATTCCTATGACTACACCGACACTAGATCTATTCCCAGTGGTAGAGTTCATCACAGAACTAGGATTACCAAAGAATTCCTCTTCACCCAAGTGGTTAACTACTGCACTGTAATTGTTCAGTGACTACTTTTCTCTAGGTAAGGGTAGAAGAGACTCTTTAGCTATGGTAAGCTGCTCTTCTAGGAGAAGGACTCTCCAAAATCAAACCATCGTTCTCTAGTCTTGGATAGTGCCATAGCCTCTGAACCATGGTCTTCCACTGTCTTGGGTTAGAGTTCTCTTGCTTAAGGGTACACTCGAGCACTCTATTTTATCTTATTTCTCTTCCTTTTATTTTGTTAAGTTTTTATAGTTTATATAGAAAATATTTTTTTTAATGTCACTGTTCTTAAAACATTTTATTTTTCCTTGTTTCCTTTCCTCACTGGGCTATTTTCCCTGTTAGGGGTCATGGGCTTATAGCATCCTGCTTTTCCAATTAGGGTTGTAGGTTAGCAGGTAATAATAATAATAATAATAATAATAATAATAATAATAATAATTTCCTTAGAAATAATTTCGACTTTGTGTTATTAGAATGGACGTCTTAAAATATGTATAGGGTTACTGAATTTATCAAGTAAGCAATTATTATTATCATTAATTAGTCTGTGGAAAGTTTTAAATCGATTAAATGATCTCCAAACCCTTTCTGTGCTACACTAACAAAGATTTTGCACCTCACACAATGAAAGAATAGGTGTTGAATGCTGAAAAAAAAAATGTTAGGAATATGTCAGTTTATAAAGTTGTGTATAGTAGAGAGAGAGAGAGAGAGAGAGAGAGAGAGAGAGAGAGAGAGAGAGAGAGAGAGAGAGAAAGAGAGAGAGAGAGAGAGAGAGAGAGAGAGAGAGAGAGAGAGAGATGGTAGGGAAAGCACTGGTTAAAAGAGAGATTAGAATGATGCAAGAAGATATGGATATAAAAAAAGAGTTTTAAAGATGAGTAAATTTTATATATATATATATATATATATATATATATATATATATACATATATATATATATATATATAGATATATATATATATATATATATATATATATATATATATAGATAGATAGATAGATAGATAGATATGTATATACACACACACACACATATATATATATATATATATATATATATATATATATATATATATATATATAGATAGATAGATAGGTAGATATGTATATACACACACACACACACACACACACACATATATATATATATATATATAGATAGATAGATAGATAGATAGATAGATAAATATATATGATTGTTTATGTTTCTTTTCATCAAGTAATTTTCCGAAAACATAACTTAACTTATTTTTGTTCTTAAATTTTAAAATGGGTTTTTGTTTATGCCATGGGAATTATAATATCCACATCATAAATGAAGCATTCATAAAAGTTGATATACATATTCTAGCTAATGCACCTGGAGAATAATGTTAACATCCCTCTTAACAAGCTCCAGAAAAAAAAATGCGTAAAATTTTGAAATGGGATTTCACAGACAGCCAAATCAAGTCTGGCTGACACACGAAGCCTGAAACCCATTATGTATTTTAAGCTCATTACGTATGATTCTTGTTCTGTGTTTAGTACTTCATTTTCATTCTTTTCTTACACGATTTTATCCGCGTGACTACTGTGGACTAATTATGTAGGGGTTTCATCATACAAATGGACCTGGTAAAAGTTTATTATTCTTGACATTTTAACAATGCTAGGTTATCATTATATAACTGCAACTGAGTGGGGATAGCTTATCCTGGTGAAAGGATTTGCGAATCGCCATGATCAGCAAAGCTTTACTAGTCAGGGCCAAAAATACTATAATGGTTTGCTGTGAGCGATCAGACGTAAATCTCCCATCACCACTCCGCACTGGCCAGCTTGGTAAAACGGGGCAGACCCCAGACATGAATGGACAGGCTTGAGACCTTTGTCCTACAGGGGACTCAAAACTGCATCATTTGTTTTAGTTGATGTTGTTATGGTTTTGGTTGTTGATGTTGTTGTATTTGGATATTGAAGGGGTTTCCTTATATAAAAAGGCGAGATTCTAATCCAGAATTCTCGTCATAGTAATATTGCAAGGTTTTCATCATAAAAATAGGAGTTTATCTCAGCAATGTTTCGAATTATTATTAAAAGTGTTTGATTTTCTTCATCTTAATGGGCCAGATTCACGTCCATGGTTCTCGTCATACTAACATTTCAAGATTTTCATCATATCCTGGCTAGTACATTGTTAACGTTTTTGCCTAGCATTTCGCAAGGCAGCAGATCGATACTCGACCGGGGCTGCGAGTTTAAGCTGTTTACTTGGGAGACCACTGCTGTGGCTGGGCACCACAGTGGAGGGTTGGGCTTGTCCAGCTGACGTTCTAGTGTACGTTTTAATTACGGAAATTGGTTCTGAATTTCATTTATGATTCTGGTCCTGCTAATAGTACAATGTAATCGTCACATAAAATGGCCTGTACCTCGAACATGATTATCGTCATATTCTTAATGCAGACTTTTCGTCATATAAATGGATCTTATTCTTGGCCATGTTTCTATTCGTATTGATAAAGAATGGTGTCCATTAGATAATTGGGCTATGATGCTTGACTTATTAATAGTACAGCGTTTTAATCATATGAATGATCGTAAATATATTTGAATAGATGTAACTTTGAGGTCAATTTAGCATTCAGAGAAAAAGTATTTATCTTTATCGTTTCATTTCAGGAAAAGTCGATCTACCATAGACCCTTTACGAATAACACCAACTCGACTGCAAGAGGGATTCTCTAACCATTGCCAGACAGTGGGAGTCTGTTTTTTTTTCTGTCTTGGAGGGTTGTTATCAAGCAACTTCATGTGGTAGGAATTCGACGTAATGATATTAATTTCTTCAATCTATGATGAAATTTAGGGCTTCAACATAATCTGCAGCAGCAAATATTCTTAAATGATTAGAGAGTCCTAGGGTTAACAACATTTTTGAGCAACATAAGGCAGCCGTTAATGATTGTCAATTAAGAATCAGAAAATTATGGTGCGTTGGCCTGAATTACATCTTTGGATGACTCCAGAACCATCATTATGCAACAAATTAACTTATAAGTCGGGTTCGAGTCCCCCTCAAGCTCGGTAGTATCTTGTAGTGTCTGCAACCTTACCATCCTTGTGAGCTAAGGATTAGAGGTTTGGAGGAGCCTATAGGTCTATCTGCTGAGTCATCAGCAACCATGGCCTGGGCCTTCATGGTCATAGATAGGGTGGAGAGGCGGCTTGGGCGCTGGTTTTACATATATATGGCCAGTCTCTAGGGCATTGTCATTGTCCCTTGCCTCTGCCATTCATGAGTGACCTTGATAGCACATTGTTTTTATCATAAAACGGGTCTGTTGAAAGGGTTTGTGTATCTCCATGATCAGCAATGCTTTAGTAGTCAGGGCCAACCATACAAGGTTGTTTTGCTGTGAGCGATCAGACGAAAAAATCCCACCATTACGAATCCGTACTGGCCAGCGTGGAGATGAAGACTGACCAAACACCAGACATGAATTAACATGTCAGGGGCAATTGTCCTGTAGTGGACTATAAACAACTGCATTTGTTACAGAAACAGTTGCATTTGTTACTGTTGTTTTTGTTGATTCTCGCTCATGATTTTGGTCATATTGAACAAGGAAGGTTTACACATTATAACTAGGTAGCATCCTGGCCATGAAGTTCGTCGTATTAATTGTGTAAGAGTTTCACAATATATAAATGGAAATGTTTCTCCTTCACAATTCTCGTCAGATTTATGATACAAATGTTGACCGTATGAATTGTCACGATTCTTTTCCATCATTATCTTCATATTAATAGTGCAAGGTTTTCATCTTATAAATGCAGCAGTTTTTTCACGATTGACGTCAGAATAATATCGCAGAATTTCCATGGTATAAATGGGTCTTGATCTTGCCCATCGTTCTCGTCAGGTGAATAGTGAAAGGTTTTCCACTGTATAAATGTGTCTGTTTCTCGACCATAATGCTCGTCAAATTAATATTGGCAGATTTTTATAATTTAGGTGGGCATGTTTCTCGAACAAAACATTATATGTGAATCTCGTCATATTAAGGTATGAGTTCCATCATACAGATAACTATGTTTGGTGGCTTACAAATCGTACACGTTTCTTTCTTATAGATGAGATTGTCATCATGTTGATAATACATGATCCTCTTCATAAAGCAAATATATATATATATATATATATATATATATATATATATATATATATATATGTGTTTTTTTCATAAGATAAGTACAAGATTTTCGTCATATACACATCACATGATTCTCATATAAATAGTCAATTTTTTTGATAGGTTAATAGTGCATGATTTTTTACTTGAACACAGATATCGTTTGAATGATCTTGATTGTCATTTGAATAGTACACAACTCTCATCATTAAGGTAACGTTTAATTCCCTGCAAAAGGAAAACAAAAAATGACCAAGAAAATAATTCTTTATATATAGCAACATTTTAACCAGACCGTGAATTATTTGCAATTACAATTTGTTTATGTTCCGTCTATAGGATAATATAAGATTTATGTAATTATTAACATTTAATTGACTTTATAAAGCATAAACATTCAAAGTATTTCGTTACAAATTAAAGGAATATCTTTTCCCTCTGATATCTCTTTTCTTTTTACTGTATACTGATATGTGATTTAAAAACACACTCTTTCTTGGTATGGGAAAGAACCTGTCAATTCATATATCGTCGAGAATTCTTGAAATATCAAAGATTCTGAATTTATTCGTATAATTTTTCGAGGAGATTTTTACGCGTCTTGGTTAGGGGAGAGAATTTTGACGTCGCCTAAGAAGTGATGGAGCTCGCCAAGCGTTAAAGAATTGATTGACTTCCATTCTCGATAACATTTTTGTGCCGTTGAAATTCACCAAGCGTGAAGGATCTCTCTCTCTCTCTCTCTCTCTCTCTCTCTCTCTCTCTCTCTCTCTCTCTCTCTCTCTCTCTCTCTCTCTCTCCGATTTATTTTCAATTAATTTTTAATTGTTTTGATCACATTCAGTTAAATATATATTTTTCAGAATTTTTAGTAGATAACTCGCTCATAATTTTTTCCTTTCGTTATCACCTCTCTCTCTCTCTCTCTCTCTCTCTCTCTCTCTCTCTCTCTCTCTCTCTCTCTCTCTCTCTCTCTCTCTCTCTCTCTCTCTCTCTCTTTGTGATTTACTTTTCAATTTCAATTACATTCAATTACATTCATTTTTTTCAAAATCTTCAGTAGATATCTCGGAGTACATAATTTTTTCCATTTGTTATCACCTTTTTTTTTTCTTTCTACTCTCATCCTTCAAGCGGAAAATTGAAGATTTCCATGTTCTTGTGGTTAATTCATCCATCCACTGCCGTGAACAGCACGCCTATTGGAAACGTCCCTGCCTGGTGATCGCCAGACTGGGGCTCGAGTCCTGCTAAAAATTGTTAGTTCCTTTGGTCGCTGAAACCTAACCAACATTGTGAGCTGAAGATGGGGGTGTTTGGGAGAGCCTTTGAGTCTACTTGCTGAGTCATCAGCAGCTAATGACTGGAGCTACCTGGTCCTAGCTTGGGTGGAGAGGGGGCTTGGGCGCTTATCGTATATGTAACGTTCAGTCTCTAGGACATTGTCCTGCTTGGTAGGACATTGTCACTTTCTTTTGCCTCTGCTTTTATGAGCTTCCTTTAACCTTTAAACCGTTTACACCTTTCTTAATTTTGAGGTCAATTTTAAGATTATCTCCTATAACTATTTATGACCCAAGATTACTTAAATTGGGCTTACGTCAAACAATTTCATTTCCTAACACCGCTTGTAAAACATTAACTCTCAATAGTGTTGTAAGCAATGAAGGAATTATTTATAACATATTGAAATGTGGAGGTTTCTAAATCTGGCAGGTGAAATAATCAGAACAAATAATTTTGAATCATAAATGCGATATGAAAATGAATGATGCAAGCAATGCAATTTGTGTTGATTTACCAAATGACCAGCTGTTGTCATTCTATTTTATATTATTTAAGAGCAAAGATTTAATTAAAAGACGTCATGGGTTGGTCAGATTGTTGTTCATAATTGGGAAAATGTTTTTGATTTATTTCCTGGTTTACATAAATTTTGCATATCATAAGCCGACTGCAAAAGTTCTATTAATTAGCTATCATAAAATTTTCTATTTATTTCCTTACTCATATTTCTCTTACATTATATTTCGAGAATTATAGGTTTTTAGTCTAAACCTCTTAAGTTATTATTAACGTTATTTAGATTGTAATATTATTTTAGGACCTTGGAGTAATTATAACTTGATACTCTTTCTTATTCCTAATAAACTTTCGGAAATAAGCCCCGTTGTATGACTAAACATATTAGATACTTTCCAGATGTAGAACATATATATATATATATATATATATATATATATATATATAATATATACATATATATTATATATATATATATAGTTATATATTTATATATATATTTATATATGTAATATATATATTTATATATATATATATATATATATATATATATATATATATACATATACATATATAAATATATATATATGTGTATGTATATATATGTATGTATATGTATATATGTATGTATATGTATAGATATGTATATATATGAATGTATGTATATATATATATATATATATATATATATATATGTATGTATGTATGTATGTATGTATAAATATATGTGTTTGCGTGTGTGTGTGTAATGCAATTTCAAGTAACATGGGGGAAATTTTGGGTAAAAAGAAAAAAGAAATTCAGTAGTACATGACACATGCTGAGAAGAAACAATTGCGCATGCCATATTTTTTCTTTGATAGCCGAGTTATAGATGAATATATAGCAAAACAACTGCAACATTAGTTCCTACCAGATTACTCATCAGCAACATGTCGAACCCTCCCATAAATTACGCCATTCACTCTTTTATTGCAAGTAATAAAATTTTCCCTCCTTGAAAATGTTTAAAGGCCTAAGGGTATTACCACAGCCTCTGTGCCATGGTCATCCACTGTTTTTGGGTAGAGTTCTCTTACTTAGGGTCCACTACAGCACACTATTTTATCGTATTGCTTTTCCCTTTTTGTTTTTCTTTGACATTTTTATAATTCATATATGAAAAATCTATTTTAATGTTACTGCCCTTAGAATATTTTATTTTAGTTGTTCATTACCTCTCTTGTAGTTTATTTATTTCCTTTCCTCACTGGGCTATATTCCCTGTTGGAACCTTTTGGCTTATAGCACCCTGCTTCTCCAACTGGGGTTGTAGCTTAATAATAATAATAATAATAATAATAATAATAATAATAATAATTATTATTATTATTATTATTATTATTATTATTATTATTATTATTATTATTATTATTATTAAGTCACTTGCATTCGTCACTCATTGCAAATCTAATCCTTTCCCTCATCTGCCAGACTTTTGGAGTCTTCATGACCTTTCAACTTTTGTAAGTCACCTCACGTTGTGCATCGTAGGCATTACTAAAGGGACTTTACAGCGTACGTTCGGCCTCTAATTACCCCACTTTTTAGCCATTTATTTAACTCTTGTTACTGCTTCCTTGTTTCCACCTTGTGTCCAACCTTTTATAGCTTTTATCTCATAGTGCAACTGCAGTGTTTACTTTCATTTGCACCAGTACACGGAATGGTCTTCCTGCCCTAAGTGCTGGGTCATATGGTCTATTTCGCATCACCGAATTATCTTCCCTTTTCCTTCTATTTCTGTTTCCAGAGGGCAGTGTTTTACCTCTTCCAGGTGCTAACATTCAAAACAAGAAGGAAGGTGTCTTCAATGGATAGATAAATTAAAAACTCAGTTTTGTGACGCCGTAAACGCAAGCTAGCAATTAAAGCGACTATTCTGGCACTGCATCCCAAGATGTAAAGGCAATTTCAATTAGAGAAAAGAGCATGGACATCTGCAAAATGTTTCTTTTCTCATATGGGTTTATGCGTCCCCTCTCTCGTCAATTATTTTCTGTTATTTTCTCTCCACCATGTTTGCTAGCTGCAGTTTTGGCACGAGAAGCGGAATTCTAATTGGCAGGATTTAACTCTGATTAATAGATGTATTTTACGGAATCCGTTTTGTTTTTCTTTCGGAAATATCAGCATTTTCTTAAAAGTGAGGTAGGCTAAACATTGTGTTTACTTTCAAGGCAACCGTTTTTGTGCAGCAGCTATTAAATGCTTTTAGAAAAAACAATTGGTATTTCTCGATTTAAGGGTTCACTGATATATTCCCCTATAAAAATGTTGTCTTTTTTAATGCATAGATCTTGACTATTCTTTTCTTTATTTAAGTAATCATTACAGGGTGTGTAAGCAAATAGCTATCATATATGCTTGCACATATCTACTGCAAAAAAAGAAAGTTAGGTGATTAAATGGTACTAAAGCACAGAATGTTATATCCAAGTGATTAAACTTAGACACAATAAAGTCTTATATTAGGGATGGGAATAGAATTAGGAATATTTAACTGTACCCCATATTCAAGTCGTAAAATTTCCTGCTCGTAAAATTAAATCAAACAGGAGATATATTTACGGGTAGACTCCTTAAGGGACTGATATATTTACGCCATGTACTGAAACCTCGCTAACTTCAATGGAATATTAAACAAATTTTTGTTTATATATACTCAGGGGATTTAAACTTCTGGAAGGCGAGATTGCATTTCAAGTAAAATAAAACACCGGAGAATTGCGTTAAAGAGAGAGAGAGAGAGAGAGAGAGAGAGAGAGAGAGAGAGAGAGAGAGAGAGAGAGAGAGAGAGAGAGAGAGAGAGAGAGAGAGAGAGAGAGAGAGAACTTAAATAATTTTGATTGGCTTTCCATATACCTCTTTCCTCAGGAATACGATTTAAGGCTGATTCGCACTTCACCGTCACGTCACATCACATCACGTCATGTCAAAATATTTTTGGAAAGAATCCGTGCCGTGATGTGATGGTGCTGTGACAGTGTCCAATCATTTAGTATGAACACATCCATTTATTTACTAGGATGAAATTTTGACAGAACATTGACGTGACGTGATGTGATGTACGTGATGAATAGTATTAATCCATAACACGGTTGACATAATGGTGACGTGATGAATAATGTGAATACATAGCACGGTTGACGGAACTGTGACGTTATGTGATGTGATGTGAGTCACCTCACGCTGTGCATCGTAGGCATGACTAAAGGGGCTTTACAGCGTACGTTCGGCCTCTAGTTACCCCACTTTTTAGCCTTTTATTTAACTCTTGTTACTGCTTCCTTGTTTCCACCTTGTGTCCAACCTTTTATAGCTTTTATCTCATAGTGCAACTGCAGTGTTTACCTCCATTTGCACCAGGACACGGGATGGTCTTCCTGCTCTAAGTGCTGGGTCGTATGGTCTATTTCACATCACCGAATCATCTCCCCTTTTCCTTCTATTTCTGTTTCCCGAGGGCAGTGTTTTACCTCTTCCATTGGTGCTAACATTCAAAACAAGAAGAAAGGCGTCTTCAATGAATAGATAAATTAAAAACTCAGTTTTGTGACGCCGTAAACGCAAGCTAGCAATTAAAGCGACTATTCTGGCACTGCATCCCAAGATGTAAAGGCAATTTCAATTAGAGAAAAGAGCACGAACATCTCCAAAATGTCTCTTTTCTCACATGGGTTTATGCGTCCCCTCGCTCGTCAATTATTTTCTGTTATTTTCTCTCCACCATGTTTGCTGGCTGCAGTTTTGAGACTAGAAGCAGAATTCTAATTGGCAGGATTTCACTCTGATTAATAGATGTATTTTACGGAATCCGTTTTGTTTTTCTTTCGGAAACGTGAGGTAGGCTAAAGCTTGTGTTTACTTTTAAGGCAACCGTTTTTGTGCACCAGCTATCAAATGCTTTCAGAGAAAATAATTTATATTTCTCCATTTAAGGGTTCACTGGTGTATTCCCTAATAAAAATTCCATGTATTTTCTTTTTATGGTATAGATCTTGACTATTCATTTCTTTAAGTAATCATTACAGGGTGTGTAAGAAAATAGCTATCATATATGCTTGCACATATCTACTGCGAACAAAAAAAAGTTAGGTGATTAAATGGTGCCAAAGCACAGAATGTTATATTCCAAGGGATTAAATCTAGACATAAACAAGTCGTAGATTAAAGATGGGAATAAATTAGGTTCATTGGATTATACTCCACATTCAAGTCGTAAAATTTCATGCTCTAAAATTAAATCAAACATAATATTTATGTACGGATAGACTCCTCTTGATGGACTAACATTTACAATAGATTTAGATTTTAGTAAAACAAATTTCTAAGAATAACTAGGATTCAGACGAAACCAAATTCACTAAAAATTTACATATACGAATATTTGAATTGTAGACATATCAAAATTACTTCAAGCCTTAAAATTAAGCAATGGACTTATTATACTAAAAGCTGTGGAATTTACGTACTGGAAACTGGACATGAACGAAATTATATTTGTATATATATACATATATATATATATATATATATATATATATATATATATATAAATATATATATATATATATATATATATATATATAAATATATATATATATATATATATATATATATATATTTATAGTATACATATATACATATATATATATATATATATATATATATATATATGAAAGATAAAAATAAGTATACATGGGTAAGAGTGGCAAATGGAAGAGTAGTAGAAAGGGCATTAATGGATTATGTGTTGGTGACTAAAAGAATGTTTGGAAGATTGAAAGACGTGCACGTGTATAGGGGTATGGCTAACGGTATGTCTGATCATTTTTTGGTGGAAGGAAAATTAGTTGTAGCAAAAGAGTGGGGGAATAGAGTAGGTGGATGTAAAAGGGAGGTAGTGAGGATTGAAGAGCTAATAAAACCGGGGGTAAAAAGTAAATATCAGGAAAGGTTGAAAATGGCATATGATGAGGTGAGAGTAAGAGAAACTGGTAATTTAGAGGAGGAGTGGAAGTTAGTAAAAGAAAAATTTGTTGGGATTGCAAGTGATGTATGTGGTAAGAAGGTTGTTGGAGGCAGCATGAGGAAGGGCAGTGAATGGTGGAATGAAGGAGTGAAGGTGAAAGTGGAAGAGAAAAAGAGGGCTTTTGAAGAATGGCTGCAGAGTAATAGTATAGAGAAGTATGAAAAATATAGAGAGAAAAAGGTGGAAGTAAAGCGCAAGGTACGTGAGGCAAAGAGGGCAGCTGACCTGAGGTGGGGTCAGGGTTTGGGTCAGTCATATGAAGAGAATAAGAAGAAGTTTTGGAAAGAAGTGAAGAGAGTAAGGAAGGCTGGCGCAAGAATTGAAGAGACAGTGAAAGATGGAAATGGAAGGTTGTTAAAAGGAGAGGAGGCAAGGAAAAGGTGGGCGGAATATTTTGAAAGTTTGCTGAATGTTGAGGATAATAGGGAGGCAGATATAATTGCTGTTCCAGGTGTTGAGGTGCCAGTGATGGGAGATGAGAATGAGAGAGAGCTAACAATAGATGAAGTGAGGAGAGCACTAGATGAAACGAGAGTAGGGAAAGCATCTGGTATGGATGGTGTGAAAGCTGAGATGTTGAAGGAAGGGGGTGTGACTGTACTTGAATGGTTGGTGAGATTGTTTAATATGTGTTTTGTGTTGTCAATGGTACCAGTAGATTGGGTTTGTGCATGTATTGTACCACTATATAAGGGTAAGGGAGATGTGCATGAGTGTTGTAATTCAAGAGGTATTAGTTTGTTGAGTGTAGTTGGAAAAGTGTATGGTAGAGTATTGATTAATAGGATTAAGGATAAAACAGAGAATGCAATCTTGGAAGTACAGGGTGGTTTTAGAAGAGGTAGGGGTTGTATGAATCAGATTTTTACAGTTAGGAAGATATGCGAGAAATATTTAGCAAAAGGTAAGGAGGTGTATGTTGCGTTTATGGATCTGGAGAAAGCATATGATAGAGTTGATAGGGAAGCAATGTGGAATGTGATGAGGTTATATGGAGTTGGTGGAAGGTTGTTGCAAGCAGTGAAAAGTTTATACGAAGGTAGTAAAGCATGTGTTAGAATAGGAAATGAAGTGAGTGATTGGTTTCCGGTGAGAGTGGGGCTGAGACAGGGATGTGTGATGTCGCCGTGGTTGTTTAACTTGTATGTTGATGGAGTGGTGAGAGAGGTGAATGCTCGAGTGCTTGGACGAGGATTAAAACTGGTAGGCGAGAATGACCATGAATGGGAGGTAAATCAGTTGTTGTTTGCGGATGATACTGTACTGGTAGCAGACACAGAAGAGAAGCTTGACCGACTA
>NC_090727.1:140338474-140348474 GCF_036898095.1 Palaemon carinicauda | reverse complement strand
GAGATGAGGATTATGAAGTACTATATATTATTAATATTATAATTATAAGTTATTGTTATGTAATTGCTCAGGTCATATATACTACATCTCAAGTACATAGATGAAGGGGAATTTTTTATTATTTTACTGCGACCCATAAAAATCTAATTTGATATATTTTTATTACGATGCATAGTATCAAAGACGAGTATTAATCCTACGGGCTGCCAACGCAAGACCCCGTGTCCAGCACAAGGCTGGCCAATCTATCAAGCAAGCAATACATGGAAGTTAGAGCAGAAGTGACCTCATCTGTACCATGGTCTTCCACCATCTTGGGGTAGAGTTCTCTTGCTTTTATGTACACTACGGCATACTGTTCTATCTTATTTCTCTTCCTCTTGTTTTTCAGTTTTTATAGTTGAAAAGCGTGGCCATTCAGAAATTACGTTATATCTTTGTAATTATTGGTTTCTATGTGAAGTGGTTTTATTAAGTGAATAGGAATATTTTTAGTAACATCTTAGGAAATATTGTAAACAGAAAGTTCTTTTGCTTCAAATATTCTAAGGAGGATTTTGGTTCCGACCTTTGGTGATGTATTACTCGACAATTAGCTGTTACTGTATTCCCGAGGTTATTTTTGGATAGAGAAGGACACGTCTCTCTGGAGGTTCAGTTACGAAAATCTTTTAGAAGGCAGATAAAAGTTAAGTTTCCCTTAGGCTCTGATATCTCTGTCCTCTTAGACATCTCTGATCTCTTATTATATTATAACTTTATTTGTGCTGAACTGTTCTCAAAAACTCTTGGGATAAAGTAACTATTTGATTGAGCTTGCACTGTTCTTAGGAACTAAAGTGTTAATGACTGGCAAAGCTTAGTGCAATTTTGAGTTTAAATTGCATTAATAAAATGAAGTGTTAAGAACTTTAAAATCAGTCCAACTGCTCAATAGCGTAAATTTCAACCTTAACTTGCCGTTATAAAATAAATTGTTATTAAATCATTTGATAAAATCCAACTGTATTATTTAGAACAGTGTTCTGACTCTAGCAGCACATATTCGTCTTCAGTATTTCTTTTGTATGAAATTGTACTTTTTTATTTCTCCTGATTTATCAAAGTCGATTGTTGGTTTAGATGTAGATTATGGGATTATGTAATCTGTTAATTGAAACTATAGCTTTATATCACTTTATATACACTATTATAAATTCTATTTTTTATTAGAATTATATTTTGTAAGACATCCGTATTATCTAATCCTTAGACATTGTTTTAACTGTTACCACCTCGAGTTTGGTCATTAATAACTATTCAAACTATTCAAGTTGTAGACCTCTTAAAAGACTTCTAAGTTTGAGCATTTCAGATAATGGATTATCATGAATTTCTGAAGTAGTAAAACAAAAATCTAATATATATGTGTTGATATTCATCATATATGACTATTTAAGGGTAATTCGAATGAATTTTTTTCCATGTGGTTACCGGATGGGTTGGGAAGCTGGGTAAAAATTGCTGGTATGTAAAACTGTAGTCTCAGCAGATAAAAGATCAAATGAATCCTTTTTTTATCTTCGATTTTATTTACATTTTAGGCAAAAATACACACACACTCACCTATATGTACATACATATACATACATACATACACACCCACACACACACACACACACACACACACACACACACATATATATATATATATATATATATATATATATATGTGTGTGTGTGTGTGTGTGTGTGTATGACGATTCGTTACCAACACACGTGACTTTAATATATGTACTGTAAATATCAAACTGGCAATTAATATTGAATTTAACCTTGGAGATCAATATATTCTAGAAATTATTTAATGACAAATACTTCTGGCTGGGAAAGGGATCTAATCTATGCCTCTGAGGCGAAACAATGCCAACAGTAGACTCTACCAATAAGCTACTATCAAGAGAAATCTCTCTTGATAGCTCATTGGTAGAGACTGCTGTCATTGTTTTAACTCGGGAGCGTAGGATCGAGTCGTTGCCCAGCCAGAGGTATTTGTTATAAAATAATTTCTAGTGGATATGTATTCGCAAGATTGACTTCGATAATAGATGGCTTCAAATGTTGATATATATACACACAAACACACACACATATATATAAATAATAAATATATATATATATATATATATATATATATATGTAAACGTATATATATATGTATATATATATATACACATATATACATATATATGTATTTATATACATATACATATTTATATATACATATGTATATATATGTAAATATATATATATATAGATATATATATTTATATATAAATATATATACATATATATGTATATACACATACATATTTATATATACATATATATGTATATATACACATACATATTTATATATACATGTATGTATATACATATATACATATAATATGTATATATACATACTGTATAATATATACATACATACTGTACATACATACATATATATATATATATATATATATATATATATATATATATATATATATATGTGTGTGTGTGTGTGTATTTACAGTATGTATGTATATATGTATATATGTATATACTGTATGTATATATATATATATATTGTATATATATATATATATTGTATATATATATATATATATATATATATATATATATATATTTTTTTTTTTTTTTTCAGAACTCCCAGAGGCATATAAATTTATTAGACCGTGTCACATGAGTACATTATCAGACATTTTATAAATCATATTTTAGGCATTACTAAAGTGTCTTTGAAGCATCTACCAGGTCGTCAACTGCGTCCAAATTTTCAGCTTTCTACTTTACCTCCATCCTGTTTCAATCTTCTTTCTTGCAGTCCAACCTCTTAAATTTTATTTCCTAGTATAACGGTTACCCATAAGCACTGACTGGTCTCTTAAAAGTCGGGGCCCCATCTATGCCAGGTTGGTTTGCTGTGGGCGATCAGACAAGTCTCCCTCCATCAGCAATCTGCCGTTGGCTAGTATTGTAAAACAGGCCAAACCCCAGACATCAATAAAGACATGTTACAGCCATTGTCCTGCAGTGGACTAAAAATAGCTGGATTTGTTGTTGTGTACAGTATATGTTGTATATCATATATATATATATATATATATATATATATATATATATATATATATATATATAAATGTATTTATATATATACACACACATATATATATATATATATATATATATATGTGTGTGTGTGTGTGTGTGTGTGTGTGTGTGTGTGTTCGTATGCGTATGTAGGTGTATCTCAAAAAAACTGTGGACATTCGAATAACCTTTTTTTATCATGAAAGCCTCCTAAACCTTTAACTTTGAATAACAATACCATAAAAGTGATTACGTATAGCTGTTAGCATTTCAAAAAGATCTATGTAATTAGATAACAGCTTATTGCTAGAAAATACACTGAGATTTACGACTGAAAAAAAGGAAAAAAAATAAATAATAATAATAATAATAATAATAATAATAATAATAATAATAATATACAGTTAATCTGCACGTGGAAGATCATTGCAAGTTCGTGACATTTGACTTGAATAATTCCTTTAAACATACCCCTTTGTCTTTCTTTTCTCTTTTTATATTCAGTTTATATTCTCTCTCTCTCTCTCTCTCTCTCTCTCTCTCTCTCTCTCTCTCTCTCTCTCTCTCTCTCTCTCTCATCTATAATGTAAGTCATTTAGTAATTAGATTAATTGATTTTTTATCTGTAAAAATATTTATCTAGCCGGCCCACCTCTCTCTCTCTCTCTCTCTCTCTCTCTCTCTCTCTCTCTCTCTCTCTCTCTCTCTCTCTCTCTCTCATAATATAATCCCTATTCTAGGAGTACATTGTTCTTCAATTTTATGAATCTTGTGTATATATATATATATATATATATATATATATATATATATATTTATATATATATATATATATATTTATATATATATATATATATATATATATTTATATTATAACTAGCGAATTTCGTAAACTCCTAAGCTCCCAAACTTACCTGCTCTATATTACATAATCTGATACACAAGAGAACACCTCCGAGCTCTGAGAGTAATACGCAACTCCGAGACGTTGATATATATGAACACTGAATATCTAAAGGCCTCTTTTACACTCAAAACAAAACTGGGTGATTATTATTATTATTATTATTATTATTATTATTATTAAATGGTAAGCTACAACCCTAGTTGGAAAAGCAGGATGCTATAAGCCCAGGGGCTCCAAGAGGGAAAATAGCCCAGTGAGGAGAGGAAACAAGAAAAAAATAGAATATTTCAAGAAGAGTAACATTGAAATAAACAACTCCTATATAAACTATATAAACTTTAACAAACCAAAGGAAGAGAAACGAGACAGAATAGTGTTCCCGAGTGTACTTTACTTTTAACGGTAACTATTCTGTAATCAACTACTTCGGTTCCTAGTTAGGGATACGAGAAAGGCACTGGATTAATTATTGGTGATCGAAATAATATACACTTTACAAATATATATATATATATATATATATATATATATATATATATATATATATACATATATATATATATATATATATATATATATATATATATATATATGTATATGTATATATATGTTTATGTATATTCTTTAAAAATAACAACTCAACAGTAATACCAAAAATAAATCACTCGAAATTTAAATCTGAACTAGACCTTAGGCTTAAGACAAAATGACACCTCAAGAATAATACAATCACTTGTTAACTAGAAATTAATTTATGAAAATTTTTAATTTTGAAAATTAATGAAAAAAGTTGACACTTTAACACTATAGTAAATAAACAGTAAATACACTTCATATATGTAACTGTTACTCTTACGTCCTTTGGGCTCACACAAGATTAGAGAACAGTTAAGAAGAAATAAATACACTTCTCATTTTAACCAAATCACACAGGGCCAGTAACAAAAAAAAAAAAAAAAAAAATTACAATATAAACCGTATGTACAAATACACTTCTTCCTTCAAAATAAACACACAAAGATATCACCAAAGTTTAACAGGCACTATACAGGGTATACGTTGGTGAGAAAACACTATGACTTAAGAGGTGCTGGTGAGAGGATTGTCGGACGTTGGCTCTTTCGGGATGTCAG
This sequence comes from Palaemon carinicauda, assembly GCF_036898095.1. Classification (NCBI taxonomy): domain Eukaryota; kingdom Metazoa; phylum Arthropoda; class Malacostraca; order Decapoda; family Palaemonidae; genus Palaemon; species Palaemon carinicauda. The sequence goes on along the minus strand of NC_090727.1, from coordinate 140,343,302 downwards.
GCTGGATCTCTCCCTCTTATGCATTGCTAGGCCCTATATATGTCATCCTAATACACTGGAATCTTCCAGTTAAGCATTCTCGAAGCATTGGGGCATGGCTCTCGCGGCGTCAATGTTGCCAACCTGGCAGTTTGAAGTATGGTTCTATCATCGCCTGACAATAGCAACCCTCTCATCTACCTCCGCCCACCTCCTCTCGTAACATTATAAAAAAAAGAGCATGTTTAGTCTAGAACCTTCAGTAGAGTTCCAACCCCTTAGAAACATGATGCAATCCCTAGCGTTTATACCTCGTGTGTGTCATACATACCTTCTAGCAAGATTACATAAGACTTCATAACCAAACTACATGAAATTAAAATTTAATTCTTTAAAATAACGTAAATGTTCACATACGGAATTGAATGAAAATACAACTTAAATGTTTGACGTGGGTCTTATGTAATTCACACACATTTACAAATCCTACGTGAGTGGGACCCACCTTACGAGCTGGCTATACATCTCTTAAATACACAAATGGAATACGTGAATAAAATAATCTGCTTTCATGTTAGACCAGCTTCGTAAGAATATATATGTATATATATATATATATATATATATATATATATATATATATATATATATATATATATATGATATTTAGCTCTCTCTCTCTCTCTCTCTCTCTCTCTCTCTCTCTCTCTCTCTCTCTCTCTCTCTCTCCTAATCTAGGAGTGTATAGTAACTGGCGCTGAGTGAACCTCTCCAATTACCTTAGTGTACCAACAAGAGGGTATTCATCATGAAAGCCTTTGACGCCGACGATGGCCAACTAAATTAAACTTTAGGCAATAATGAAGGCCAGATGTCCCCAAGGCTTTCCTTTATGTACTTGGTAAACATAATTTATGGAAAAGCATAGCACAAATTTATATTCAATTTACGTATATGTGTTCAGAATTCTTTATTCACGTGAAGGGTTTCCGTCTGCCTGTCTCGAACATTCATTGTTAATTGACTTGTCAACTTGTCAATTAAATGTCGTATTCAAGTACTCGGTTGAGATATTGCACGGAATTTCCAAAGGCTTATGTGAGGCCGTATTATATGAGCCCGTTTCTAGGACATTTTCAAAGGTTTATATTAGATATTACTAAAGTGTCTTTGAATCATCTACCAGGCCATCAGCTGGACCCATATTTTCAGCCTTTTACTTTATATCCATCGTGCTTCAATCTTCCTTCTTACTGCCCAACCTCGTAACCTGTACTTCCTATTATGATGGACTTTTGGAAACGTCCCTGCCTCGCGATCTGCTGGACTGGGGTACGAGTTCCGCTCAAGCTTGATAGTTTCTTGTAGCGTCTGCAACCACACCATCCTTGCAAGCTATGGATGGAGTGGTTTGTTGGAGCCTATATGTCTACCTGCTGAGTCATCAATAGCTATTGCCTGGCCCTCTGTGGTCTTAGCTTATATGGAGAGGGGTCTTGGGCGCTGATCATATGGTTCAGTATATATGGTCAGTCTCTAGGACATTGTCACTGTCTCTTGCTTCTGCCGTTCATGATCGGCCTTTAAACCTAAAGTTTAAGCGCTGAAGGGTCTCTCTTGCCCTAGAGCCAAGGTATATCAACGCAATCATTCTGAGGTGCTGTGCCAACTTAAAACTTGTACAGGCAAATCAAGTCCCAACAATGAGCGAGGCCCGACATAGCTACAATGTATTCTTTGCCTTTTTTTCAAGTGCCTGATATTTGTTTTAATTTTTCATATATTTAACATTTTTGTTTTTGTTTTTCAATTATACACGGTCTTTCTTTTTAACGAATCTCTGATATATTAAGCACCACGTAACAAAGTTTGCGAAGCATACCAATGTAGATGCTGCAATCTTTTTATTGCCAACTGCTGTTTCCTGTATATTATTACGTTTATCTCGACAAATTACGCTTTATCCGTCTTATGAACTATTCACGATGGTTTTTCATTCATAATTTTTTCATTTCATATGAGGTCTTGAAAGTTGTCTCAGATCGCTTTTTTCATTACCAACGTAATTTGCTCTTTAAGTATTTTTTTTTTTTTCTGTTTGGTCTCCCTCTTTTTCCTGTTTCATAATAATATTTCCTCAAGTCTCCTCGTTAGCTATATCTTAACAGATCTCGGACCAAGTCTTGGTCGTTCTGGTATTTTCTATTGTTGTCTTGCATCTCTCAGCGCTTACAAATATATAAATAGAATTTTATTGAAATTATGAGGAACTGCACTCTTAGTTTCCGAGTTCTTATGGCTTTAGTAATTTAGTATAAATATGTGATAGAAATGCAGTAGATTTCTGGGCGCCTAAAATTTCAGAAAAGATTGAATGTAATTGCTTCAGTTTTTGATTTCATTATAGTTTCTTCAGGTTAGTGTAAATTAACGGTAACATTGAGCTTTTTATATTATTTCTTTAATGGCAAAATTTTACACAGCCATTGTTCACTGGTGTATAGATTTATTTATTTTTTCTTATTTTTATTTATTTATTTATTTATTTATTTATTTATTTATTTATTTATTCTTTCCAATCTTATCATATGTGAACTAAACAAGTTATTGACCAAAAATAAACAATACGTAAAATAAATGTTATAGAATTTGTACTTTTGCCAGTCTTGTCAAAAAGGCTAAAAAAGATGGTATTTTGTGGACGATTTTTTTCTTCTTTTTTTTTTCTTTTTTATTAAATACCACTTCGTTTTCAAGAAGTAGAGCTCATGCAGGGGAGGAAGGGGAAGGGCAGTGGGGTAATCATACCCTCTAGATCTCTGGTTAGAGTGAAAGTCTTTAACAAAATGTAAAGTTAAGAATCTTGCGACATTATGAAACCATATGGAAATCATTAATGTCGTCTGGAATTTTTATAGATATTCTAAACAATGCCTTGGTATGAAAGTTAGCTGTTTTGACTTACTAAATCTATAAAAGTAATAACCAATGTGATTTCCATTATATGCAGATGAAATTAAAACATCACATATGTTAATGCTAATCGTCCTTATTTCTAAGACTGGAAACCTTAAAGGATAGGCCAGTTCAATGATAGGTCATGGAAGATATCAGGTCATGGAAGATGCATGCTAAAAACTCTACCCTGAAAGGTCTTACTTAGTGGATCAGTATATGTTATGTCTACGCCACAATACCTATTTTTCCACCTTTTTATGGCTACATGTACTTACGCTTGAGTTATAAAGAACCCGCATCACCCACTCACGGTCGGTTATAGGACCATATCATAAGATTAAGTCCATATCATGAAACTCCAAACTATTTTCTTGACGATTACGACCTGTTATGACCCCCGAATCCCCTCTCTTTTATAGCCGCATGTAATCACTGGTGTATAATACGAATTTATTGTTATGACATTAAATATTTTCGCATGATGATATAGTGAGCTTAATCTCAGATGAAAATAACTGTAATAGATGATATTTTCTTGGCCACAAAATACTTGGTCTATAAGATCTCTTTCTCCTGATGGAATGAATGAATGATTGATGATTATCTGGCATCATAATATAAATGGTCATTGATGCTGATTTGAGTATAGATTAATGAAGAATAATTAATTCAAGATAAAACATAAAAAGAAACTAAAAAGAAATGAAGAAATAACTTGAAGTTAAACATTTAAAACTTCATTAACCATTTAAAAATGAGTAATAAGGCCATCTTCAAATATAAACTTAAAAATGCTACTGGTATCATAAATAACGTCTCCAATAATTTTGTTGAGGATGTAACTACCATCCTCATTACGAGCTTCATATAGGAATCGTTCCCTGATATCTCCAAGACATTTAATAAGTAAATGCCTAACAGTCAGTGGGAATCGAGGAATCATTACAAAATGGTTGGCACCTGCCAGTCATCAAGAACTAATGTATTCCTGATGGAAGAAGTATAAGATATGCATATGAAGGTATTCGAGAAATCACTGGAAAGAAAAAGAGGAAGAAGAGAGGTGAGTTACCTGTCATAAATAAAAATGGAAATCTTCTAACTAAGGAATCTAAAATTAGAGCTAGATGAAGAGATCATTTTGAAGAGACACTAAATGGGCCACGCCTACCAGACATCCTTGAGGCCAAGCATGGTTTAAGTGACATTTGATTGGTAGATGTCGTTTTGGCAATCAGCTGAAAAAACTATGTCACCAGGAATGTTAAAGGCTGACGAGATTCAAACACCTACTGTGTTCAATGAATTATTCAATCATGCTGCATGTGGCGAGATGAAATCCCACCTGTTGAATGGAAAAAGAAAGGTATTGTTAGCGTACCCAAGAAGGGAGATATAAGAGACTGTGGGAATTGACGAGGGATCACATTGTCACCAGTTGGTATAAAAGTTGTTTCCATTGTAATATTGAAAAAAAAAAAAACTAAATTAATGGATAAAATACTCTAAAAGAGCAAACACGTTTCAGAAACGGTAGAGGATGTGACGATCAAACTTTTATTCCACGACATATGCTTTGTGGATTTTGAGAAATCATATGATAGTATTTCACGTAGTATGTTAAAAATGATTCTGAGGCACTGTGGGATACCAGAAAAAAATTGTAAACATCATAATGGATATGTAGTGGAACTTGTTGTATGATAATGGTTAATGGTAGTCTTTTTACAGATACATTTGAAGTCAAGACGGGAGTACTATAAGGTGGAATACTGTCCCCTCTACTGTTTATTTTGGTGATTGATTATGTTATCAACCAGAGAAAGACTAAGGTCATGCAGGTTCAGAATGGTGATCAGACGTACAGCTCTATCAGAGTAAAATTACCCAG
>NC_090727.1:140330974-140333474 GCF_036898095.1 Palaemon carinicauda | reverse complement strand
CTTCTCAACGCTGAATATTCAACCGAGAGAGAGAGAGAGAGAGAGAGAGAGAGAGAGAGAGAGAGAGAGAGAGAGAGAGAGATAATTTAGGAGCACCCATTCCAATTGATATATGACCCTTAATATATTTTACAACGTTTATCAATATCATACAGTATAATCTTAGGCACCTGTGATTAGGCCTACTTGTTCACTCAACGTCATTCAATAATTTTTCACTTTATTGCTTTAAGTATCTCTGTTGTAACTTGTAAATAGCTGTTGGAGGTTATCTCAGGCCCCACGCTGTATTGACTCACGTCCGATGGCAACCCTACACCCAATAGTCCCAAACATTGGAATTTGCAGTGGCCTCTGAGTCATGCTCTGCAATGGCTTCCTTTAATTGTACTTAATTATGGACATCTCTTCAGGATAAATCAAACTATTTTGCATCTTCATGAGAGCAGATTCTATGATTCCCTCTTACAGGTAGTAGGTTGGGCAGGGGACCAGTCACCCGTTGAGATACTACTGTTAGAGAATTATTATAGGTCCTTTGACTGGCCAGACAGTACTATATTGGGTCCCACTCTCTGGTTAATGCTAATTTTTTCTTTGCCTACTCAGACACCAAATAGTTTGGCCTATTCTGTCCACATTCTCCTGTCCTCATACGCCTGACAACACTGAGATTACCAAACAGTTCTCCTTCGCTCAAGGGGTTAACCACTGGAATGTTATCGATCTGTGGCTATTTTCCTCTTGGTAAGGGTAGGAGAGACTGTTTAGCTATGATAAGCATCTCTTCCTTGAGAAGGACACTAAGATAAAACCATTGATCTTTAGTCTTGGATAGTGCCTTAGCCTCTGTACCATTGTCTTCCACTATCTTGGAGTAGAGTTCTCTAGCTTGAAGGTACACATGCTCTTGTTTTTTTCTTCTATAATTTATATATGAAAGATTTATTTTAATGTTGTTACTGTTCCTAAAAAAATTATTCAAATTATTTTTATTTTATCTTGTATTCTTATTCCCTTATTTAATTTCCTCACTGAGCTATTTTTCCCTGTTGGAGCCCTTGGAATTATAACATCCTGGTTTTCCAACTAGGGTTTTAGCTTAGATAATAATAATAATAATAATAATAATAATAATAATAATAATGCATTCTAACCTTGCTTAGATATTCATTCCAAATCTTCTTTAATACTCTTTCACATACACTGCTAGTTTTCTAGCTCCGTCTTTGTTGTTCACCCTTTCTCTCGTCCTCCCATCATCCATTATATTTACTCCATGAACTACTTATTCGAATAAACCACTTTCCTTCTCCCACCATCCGTATTAACGTTCATTGTCCCATTTCCTTAGTTTCCATTTAGTTCCTAATACCCCCATCACTCAGTAAGCACTTGTTACCGAACGTGGACGGACTGTTCATGCGGCTAAAAGCAAAGATATCCACATCAGTGTTGTATCATGGTGAAAGTGACATTTACCATAAACGTTGGTATTCGGAAACAAGAAGCTAATGGTTCGCTAATATTTCTTTTCTTGGTCTCATCGTATCAAACTGCCAATATTCAACAGAAGGAATATGTTAGAATGTTATTGTGCATTACATCATCACATTATGGTAGTAATTGATCGCGTTAATTTTGACGGACTCGAACTAAAAGGTTTTATAAAGTCGTGTCTAAGTGGTAACTTTGAATTGATAAAGTTAGAGTTACACTAAAATTGGCATTAAAGCTGCTAGAAATCAAATTATTTTTACTGTGACGATACATGCCTTCCCTGTAACGAAATCAATTCGAAAACCGAACGCTAAATTTCTTTGTGATTAAATGTACACAGATAATCGTCGAGGTCATGTGACGAGATTTGAACGAAAGTTATGTTAACCTGTGTCAGTTCTCATTATTGTTTACATCATTATTATTTTTCATATAACATTATTGACGTATCAAATTACCATATTTCAACCCAGGTTTGTGTTCCATAGCTTCTAGTATTAACTCTACTTTTGGGGTCCCTCATGGAAAACATTTGCAAATGAGGAATTGCAGGACGTTCAGTAATGCAATCCAAGTTTTTTTTTTTAATACCGTGAAGTTTTCTGATATCAATTCTCAACCCGTCATCAGCTGCAAATGTTAGATTTTATATTCAGCAAATATTCAAATTTGATGTAAACTTATACAAAGGCAAGGGGTAAATGATCTATGAAGACCTCATAAACAGAGTGAGACCAAACAAGTGTTTAATACCAAAACGAGGCAGTTAACCGATTAAAATCTTAAAGAAACTAGGAAAGGATGAGAAATTTAAAATCATATATAGTGGACAAGAGAAATGTGACAGTTATAATGAGGAAAACGAACTATGTAGGGAAGATAACAGACGTTACCACTATCTGGATGGATGAAAATGTTCAAGAAGTTGAATACAGATAACAGACTAGGACAAGCGTTTTTGTTCCCTGGCTAGTAACTCTCCTGGCCATTGTCACCTGAC
>NC_090727.1:140275974-140325974 GCF_036898095.1 Palaemon carinicauda | reverse complement strand
TCTCTCTCTCTCTCTCTCTCTCTCTCTCTCTCTCTCTCATTAGGTTTCTCTTAAAGACTTTTACAGTCTATCAAACTGGTTCCTCTTCTAAGTTTGTTTCTAAACCTTTCTTTTTATTCCTAGAGCTTTTTCTCATAAACAAGACATTATTATTATTATTATTATTATTATTATTATTATTATTATTATTATTATTATTATTGTTGTTGTTGTTATTCATTATTATTTATTATTATTATTATTTATTGTTATTATTATCATTTTTATTATTATAATTATTATTATTATTTATTTATTTATTATTATTATGATTATTTTTATTATTGTCATTATTATTATTATTATTATTTATGATTTATTATTTTTTGGTATTGTTATTATTATTGTTATTGTTATTGTTATTACTTGATAAGCTACAACCCTAGTTGGAAAAGTACGATGCTATAAGCCCAAGGGCTCCAACAGGGAAAATAGCCAAGTGAGGAAAGGAAATCAGGAAATAAACTACAAGAGAAGTTTAAGAACAATGACGATATTAGAATGAATCTTTCATATATAAACTATAAAAACATCAAAATAACAAAAGGAAGAGAAACAATATAATAATAGACTCGAGTGTACTCTCAAGCAAGATCATTCTATCCCAAAACAGTAGAACACCATGGTACAGAGGCTATGGCACTACCCAAGACTAGAGAACAATGGTTTGCTTTTGGAGTGTCCTTCTCCTAGAAGAGCTGTTTACCATAGCTAAAGAGTCTCTTCTACCGTTACCAAGTAGGAGATATCCACTAAACAATTACAGTGCAGTAGTTAACTCCTTGAGCAAAGAAGAATTTTTTGGTAATCTCACTGCTGTCAGGTGTATGAGGAGCGAGGAGAATATGTAAAGAATAGGCCAGACTACTGTATTCGGTTTATGTGTAAGCAAAGGGAAAATAAGCTGTAACCAGAGAGAAGAATAAAATGTAGTGCTGTCTGGCCAGTCAAAGGACCCAATAACTCTCCAGCGGTAGTATCTTAACAGGTGGCTAGTGCCCTGGCCAACCTATTACCTACTGCCTAGTAATGAGCAAATAAGTTTTAAAGATTGTTCATTCAGAGCCCTTTGCCCACTTATATTCGAGAAAGAAAAGTGTTTTTCATTTAATGATTCAATTTTTGGCAGTCACAACCATTATCGGTATCATCCTACATATTCCACTCTTCGCCTTATTCTTTAACCATTTGAATAAGAATATCTCCTGTTAATATCATACATTTGTAAGTAGACGGGCACCCATTGTGTTTTTGCTCTCCCATACTGGAAGAAAACCATAGAATGCCCTCTGGTAGGGGTGCAAGAGATTTGGTGGGTGAGGATGCCTTTGATGGAAGGCATTGGAGATGCATCGGGCAACCGATCCGTTAGCATAGTAATAACGGTGGCAAAGAAATTAACTGGAAGAAAACCACATTCCTAAGAGAAGCAATAACCCCTCATTTGACGGATTGATTTTTATAAATCAGGGATAACGGTATTTGTTCACCATTACCATTTTTAAAAATTAATAAAACAATAAAGAAAACATAAAAAAGTTCTACCTTGGCAAAGTCAACTCGATGCATTTTGATAGAAATATTTGAATATCTTGTTTTTTTTATATAAGTTGGATTTACTTTTAATCCTGAATTAAATGGATGGCTCAGTTCCTATAAAAATAGAAAAAGAAACAAATATGTTTCCTAACGAATTTCGAAGTATTCGAATTACTGCTTTGGTCATTCCCGATTCCTCGACTAAGAATAAGTCCTATTTTTATTCAAGGTGATATTTTAATGAGAATATATTAAGACACCAAAAGCTCACTGATATCTGATCATTTTCCGGCTAACAAAAGGAATATTGGCTGATATTGTAAAGCTTTTCAACCTCTGTATGAGAACGAATTTTGCCAGTTATTTGCATAGCTAAATACAATCATGTTAATACTATCATTCATATATTATTATCATTACTCTTAATACTAGCTAAGCTACAACCCTAGTAGGAAATGCCGGATGCTATATTCCCAAGGGTTCCAACAGGGAGAAATAGCTCAGTGAGGAAAGGAAATAAGGAAATAGATAAACTATATCAGAAGTAATGAACAATTAAAATATTTTAAGAACAGTAACAACTTTAAAACATCGTTCATATATAAACTATAAAAGGAGACTTATGGCAGCCTGTTCAACACAAAAAACATTTGCTGCAACTTTGAACATTTGAAGTTCTACTGATTCAACTACCCGATTAGGAAGGTAATTCCACAACTTGGTCACAGCTGGAATAAAACTTCTAGATTACTGTGTAGTATTAAGCCTCATGATGGAGAAGGCCAGACTATTAGAATTAACTGCATGCCTAGTATTACGAACAGGATGGTACTGTACGGGAAGATATGAATGTAGAGGATGGTCAGGATTATGAAAAATCTTATGCAACATGCATAAAAAACTAATTGAACGATGATACAAAAATAATATCTTGAACAGGAATAAGAAATTTAATAGAAATTTATATGTATATATATACTGTATATATATATATATATATATATATATATATATATATATATATATATATATATATATATATATAATGTGTGTGTATGTATGTATATGTATGTTTATAATAAATTTTGCACGTTTAGACGTGTTTTTTTTTATATTCAAATAAGCCATATATTTTAATACACTAATGGCTGGATTCTCTTACCGACCTCGGGATCTGAGCCCCAAGGCGAAACCACTCAAAGACAGTAGCATCTGACCGGTCGGGAATCGAACCAGGATGTATCCTGGACCAAGGTTCGATTCCCGACCGGTCAGATGCTACTGTCTTTGAGTGGTCCTGGATCTGAGTTCGATTCCCGCCCGGTCAGATGATATTGTCTTTGAGTGGTTTCGCCTTGGGACTCTGATCCCGAGGTCTGTAAAATAATCCAGACATTAATGTATTAAAATATGTAATATGTTTATATATATATATATATATATATATATATATATATGTATGTATATATATATATATATATATATATATATATATATATGTGTGTGTGTGTGTGTGTGTGTGTGTGTGTGTGTGTGTGTGTAAGTAAATCAGCAGAAGCAACTTGAATAAGCCTGATTTTCATATAAAAGAACCTCAAATAAAGCTTTTGAAGATCTACAAAGTATCGACTATCTAATTTATTGAAATCGCATAATAAATATAATAGGTCTGTCCATGTTTTTTCATCATTAGAGGTAAAATAAAGATTGTCAATCTAAATATGCATAGAGTACAAGAGAGAAAAAGTATCCATTAGATGTAAAGTGATAATACTTGCCATCAATGTAAACTATAAAAGTTCTGATGGAAAATTCCTCCCTGCTCCCTCCTCCCTGGCATCCCTCCTCTTTTATCCGTATTACAAAAAAGTGCAAAGTATAAATGACTTTCCTCTGTGCATTTTTATAAAAAGGATTAATGCATAAAAAATAAACTGATTGTTGTCATTTAAGACTGTTGATGTAGGCTCAACTACTTGATTTTCTAAAGAATTCCTTTTTCTTCTATAAAGCTCCTTAACATCGCATCCATCTTGATTACTCTGTCTGTTTTTGTGGTACATGAACTTTAGTGTTTACCTTTATATACGATTTTCCGAATTGGTTCTTTTAAAGGAAATTAATTTGTTAGATGAAATAGCTGTGAGACCCATGCTTTTAAGACCTATGTGTTTCATATCTAAATTAGATTATCTATTTATCAGAGAGAGAGAGAGAGAGAGAGAGAGAGAGAGAGAGAGAGAGAGAGAGAGAGAGAATGGGGTTTATAGCTCGAATTTAAAAAAAAATAAGTGCTCTAACAAATCCATAGAGAGTATTGATATTATCATATTGTTTACATTCCTATAGTATTATTGTTATTATTATTATTATTATTATTATTATTATTATTATTACATCTGAAACCGATTTGGATTAATCTTAATCTGGTAAATCTAAAGTTAGCTGTTCAAATTTCATATCCCCCAAATTGTTATTTTTTTCTCTCCTTATTTTGGTTTTCTAAGAACATTTCTTAATAAAAGTATCATCCTATAAAATCTAATAAGTTCTTTTTATGAGAACTTCACAAGTAAGGAAAGAACAGAAAAGTATATGAGGTTATTTTAAACTATTGCTTTTAGTAATGTATGGAAGTCTGATAAAATCAGCATTTGAAATTGAATGTCTAATGGAATCTTCGTATCAGAAGATGACTATGTTCTTTTCCAGGAGGATTAAAGAGGATAAAAGTTAGCCGTTGTGCATTAAAGAAATCCCAAAGAGTCGTTCTTCAAGATAATTAACTCAATAGAGAGGACCAAGTGCATTTCATGTCGAATTAACCTCTTGCGGTATTTTGTAAACATTCCGAGTGGTATTACATAAAAATATTCACACAATATACTGTGCTGAGGAATACCTGAACAGAAAACCAATTAGAGAAAGAATACAGATTAGCCGGGATACCTGGATTTTGGAATTTCCGAAAACGTATAATTAGGGTAAATAACTAAATACAGAAGAATTTCACTACAGGGATAATGGTGTTGGCTAGTTTAAGGTGTTCGAGTGACGTACAGTAATGGAGGTTATGGCTACATCACAAAACTTAAACACACACACACACATATATATATGTGTATATATATATATATATATATATATATATATATATATATATATATATATATATATATATATATATATATATATATATATATATAACGACTGAATATCTGGATGCATTAGGCAATTCCCCTCCTTACCTAATTTTCTATTATTTTTATCTTCCCCATTTACTCATATTTTCTATTTAAGGCATACACCTATTTATCAATCTATCAACCATAGACATATTAAAGTGTTCCCAGACACTACCAATCTCGTCTGGTAATTGACTATCAAATATAATTTCAGTAAAGTAAGGTCTCTCCTTTCAACCTTTTACTCACTGGAGGTACAGAGATGTTTGGTAGACAATTTCGGAAATACGAGAATATTTTTAGCCATGATAGATGCACTTATGAATTAATACTCTGTTTGAGGTGCTGCTTTGACGAAACAGAATTGTCAGGCGTACGATTTTCATGGCTGCTCTGAAGGGCCCCACTTTTTACCTCCACCAACGAAGTTGGAAGAAGATTATGTTTTACCCCCTGTTTGTGTGTTTGTTTCTGAACAGCTTCCTGGCCACAATTTTAATCGTAGAGTAATGCATCTTGCAGGGATTAGCTGTTATGTAAAAAACTGTAAATGATTAAATTTTGGGAGGTCAAGGTCAAAGTCACTGTCAAACAAAATGTCCAATTCGTGTAATTAGCCATACGTCTGGACATCGTTGTCACAGAGGCTTCAAACTTGGTTCATATTTGAGTGTATGAAAATCCACGATAGTTAATACATGTCAAAGTCGATCAAAATGTCGAGAAATAAGTTGCCGCTGCGGAGGTCTGCGCTCTATTGAGTGCCCCTCTTGGTTTTTATTACGTTCCATTGACAGCTGTGTACCGAATGGCCCATAAAGCCCAAATTCCACAAAATCCTTCTGATTCTTAAAAGCAACTGATGATAGCGTACAAACATCTGACTGTCACATTACCCATTTCCTTTGATTGTTTAAATACAAACCTTAGATATTGATGTCTATTTGTTACTCAAAATTATGTCGTTCTTTATAGAATTATGTTTGATACTTCTTGTTCTATATTAAAGTTACTTTAACCAAAAGACTAATTTGAAACCAAGTCTTCAGTTAAATGTTAAAGATTAAGCAATATACGAATGTTTGCATTCAATCATTCTGAAGTAGCAGCGATCTTCAGGCAAGAGTCAAGTATATCAAGCACTTCTGGTTACCAAACGTTATCTGGATGCAATTCATTATTGATTGAGACACTCTCCAAAAGGTAATTTGAATTTGACTTTATATAAGTAATTGCACATGGATGTTTACACCGTTTGTAAGCTCAAATCTGTTCTAAGAACATTAGGATTATAACTGTACAAGTGCACTCTGGTGCCATATGAGGATGATATCATGGTGAGTGGTAGATGGAGATGGTTTGGGCATGCTCTTTGTACTCCCCGAGAGAGATTAGTTCACCAAACTTTCAACTAGGTTCCACCAGGCACTAAAAGAGTTGAAAGACCCAGGCCTACATGGGTGAGGACTATGAAGCATGAAGTGGATGATGAATTGAAAATTATTGATTTAAATTAAAAATTTCAAGGTAGAGACGACTGGCGAAATCTAATAGAGGCCCTTTGCGCCAATAGCCGTAGGAGATGATGATGATGATGATGATGATGAGAGGATTAGTAAGCGACGCTTTGATACATGATTATTATTATTATTACTACGGAAGCTACAACCATAGTTGGAAAAGCAAGATGCTATAAGCCCAAGGGCTCCTACAGGGAAAAATAGCCCAGTGAGGAAAGGAAATAACTCCAATGAGCAGTCAAACTAACCCGACATGATTGTTTAGCATCGTAAAGAATAAAGACATTCAGGTTTACGCTTTATTAACATTTATAACTCTTTCTTAGATTGGAAAAGATTATGAGCTAAATATTACATTAAGTGTTTACTGAAGCAATATCATTCATTAGTCAATATCCTCGTCATATGTTATTTACAATTAATCAAGAGATTCTGACGAGATCCATAATTTAGTTACAGAGGAAAATAATAGTGATTTTTCTTTATTCGTTGCCTTCCTTTGGCGAAACTCTTGCTGACATTATATGGCTAATTCATGGTCGCGGGGGAACTCGAAATAAAAAAAAAAACCTGCTCGCTCTCTGCATTCATTTGATTTTGAATGGGGAACTTTATCTTAGTAGAATTAAACTACGACGAGGTAATAAAAATATCTAATTCATACAATTCACTATGTCAATGTGTTGCCAAATCATTATAGCAAGAAAATGCACATTTATATATCTAAAATTGTGGCTAAACCACACTTTCTTTACTCTTATTTATACTAAACTTTCTAGACTATTCTCTACCTGGGTTAACTAGCTACTTGTCTTCATTCTTCTTTCACCCATCTTTCCTATCGGCAAAAAAAAAAAAGAAAAAAAAAATTGCCGTAATCTTAACAAGTTACTTCAACGTTGATTTGCTCAGGCTGTCCATGACTCCTGAAGGATCTTTTTTTTTTAGCATCAGTCGCCCTCTACTGATCTGACCTTATATTACTTGAACTTATTGATAATCAGGTCAATGGGGAAGAAAATAACGGAGGTTACACATTCTAGGTATAGTTAAAGTCGACGTTGCTTTGTTTTACTAAGAGCAATAATCGTCAAGGAGGTATAATTAAACCTCTTTGATAATAGTAGAAAAAGATAGTTTGGCTTTACGTATATATATATATATATATATATATATATATATATATATATATATATATGTGTGTATATGTATATATATATATATATATATATATATATATATATATATATATATATATATATATATATATATATATATGTATATTTGTATAATGCTGATATTGAACGAAGAAGTTACCCTAACCAAAGAGAGTTGTAAATCTGTGAAGTCCAGTTGACTTTGCCAAGGATAACTTTTTAATGTTTTCCTTATTGTTTTGCTTCTTTCCAAAAACGTAATATTTAACTAGAACGAATCTACTTTACAAGGAAGGACTTTATTCTGACTTGCGTCTTCCTTTATTTTACAAGGAGTGAACCAAATTTATTTACTGGAACAAATAATTTTCGGTTAATGAGGACTTAATTAAGTTCACTAATAATATTTAACATTAAAATAAAAAAGAACAGTATTCATCCTCATAACAATAACAATTGAACTTCTCCTGCTGATGTATTCGTTTAGAATAGGTTACTTTGCAGCTCCAAAAGCAATAATAACAATGGCAAGTCAACTTTTACCAATTATAAAGTCTGCTAGGGTTTGCATTTTTATTTACTTCCGGAAGAAGGAAAAAGTTTTCCTGAGAGCAAAGCGCAGCAAATAAAACTTTCAACCTTGGAAACCATTTATCACGTGTGCCACCCAAAGCAGATGCTGATATTACCACTAAGTTGGTCGAGATGCCAGAGCATTGCAAGCCGAATTCAGCGCTTGCTTCTTTCTTTCTATCTATCTATCTCAGATGCACTCGTCAATTTATATTCGGAACTTTTATAGCTACTACCTCGATCAGCGAAATTGGAAGGCTTAACTTTTAGTATTTGTAAGCACAAATCTATACCCAAACATGGCTCATATGTAAATTTTTACGACAACTTTACGACTATTATATTTTAGTATATTTTTAGTAGACATGGAAATCCAGATGAACTGGATTCAGGGATCAGCGTAGTCTTCAAATATGGAACTTCTGATGGAGCGATTAAGCTTCACGTCCTAGGCTGCGTTGCACAAATGAGGTCAGTTTTGAAAGCTCTGCATCAACCCCTTTGCAACTTGGAAGCTTGAGCTGCATCGGAGAAAGAAGAGAAACGGCATGGATAGGAGTTCAGAAACTGTTTCATTACAGAGAAAATGTAAGAGCATCGAGGCCACAATTTGTCATAGGGGAAGACACCGCTCCAAATGGAATCGAGTCCGAGATCAATGCAGATCACATACCAAATCTCTGCGGGAGCGTGTAAGCTTCACAATTTGGTCTGCTTTGAACAAGAGATGGTGTTCACGAAGAATCAATGTCAGTCTGGTTGCAAAAAATGGAATAGGGAGCTTCATGAAACCCTTACAGCCTTTTGAAAATCATTTATGTATTTAGAAATGATCTTAAAATTTCGTATTTATCTTTCAAAGAATCTAAAGTTGTCATGAAGGTATAGTTTATAAGATACGATGTGGATGTGGAAATTTTTGTATAAGACAGTCTGGGAAATCATTATATAAACGAATTTTAAATCATAAGTATAATATAAGAGCAAATAACAAGGGTAATGCCATTTGTGTACATAGAAATATATGTAATTATTCACTTGATTTGCAACATTCACATTTTTATTTTAAAAACACTGATTTTATAGAGAAAAACGTTATTGAAGCAGCGCATATATTTTATAGTGAAAATGAGAATTTCAAATTATCTCCCGGCCTATATAAATTGGATTCTTGTATTTTACACAGTATAAAGTGACAGTACAAACTTGAAAATATTATTCAATAGTTTTTGTTTGTGTTTACTTAGTACTTATCGAGGTTTCTATTACTTGTTTACTTTTGCCTGTTGGGTAATAATAGTATCTTTTCTTTTTTTTTCTTTTTTTATGATTCGAAGCCTCTCTTGTATGTACAAACTTGTGTATTTGTTCTTTTCATAATAAATGCTATAAGAAGGGGTCCAGTGGAGAACGAAACTGAAGAGCATTTCTACATACACAATCTAGAATTAGTTGTAGAACACATAGAGAAAAACAATCTTCTGATAGACAGCCAACATGGATTTAGACAAAAGAGATCATGTTTGACGAATCTTTTGGAATTTTTCCACAACATGTTTAGCATTTATGACAAAAGCAGGGCAATAGACATCATATACCTAGACTTTCAAAGGGCTTTTGACAAAGTTCCTCAAAAAATTAACGGTGAAAATTAGAGCACTAGTCTTTACTGACGAGCCAGCTAAATGGATTGATGATTGGCCAAGAAACAAAAAATAGAGAGTTGTAATCAATGGAGACTCTTCAGAGTGGGCAGCTGTTACGAGAGGCACCTCAAAGCTCCGTCCTTGACCCATTGCTATTTCTGATCTACATTATTGATATACGGTAGATTTAGGGTTAACTAGTAGAACAGTCAAATTTGCTGAAATGCTGCAAACTCAGAAGATATAGAAGCCTTAAGATAGGATCTTTTGAAGCTAGGAGAATGGTCCAGAAAATGGCAAATGCCTTTCAACTGTGGGAAATGCAGTCATGCACATAGGTTATAGTAACCCACTATCAGATTATTTACTGCTATGTATTGAAATAGAAAATGTGGACCCGAAGGAAAATCTCGATATTATTATCAGCAAGAATTTAAAATTCAACAAACAGAGCATAAAAGCTGAAAAAAAAAGCACAAAAGCTAATAAGTTACATAAAGAGATAATTCAAATACAGAAGCAAAGACTGTACTACAGCTGTACACATCACTAGTAAGACCACATCTAAAATACGGAATCCAATTCTGGGCTCCAAGTATTCAGAAGGATATAGATAGACTGGAAGCAGTACAAGTTAAAGCCATCAAACTAGTTCCAACACTAAGGCAATCTGGATATAGAAGGATGGAATGTTTGAACTTATTTGATCTACAAACTCGACAACTAAGGGGACAGTTAATAGAGGCATTCAAAATTCTTAAAGGAATAATAAATGTAGATTACAAAAATCTATTCACGTTTAGCAGAAATCAGTTCAGAGGTAACGTATACAAACTGGAATTGGAATGATACAACACCACTCAATGTGGCTATTTATTTACATACAATATAGAAAATACTTGGAGTAGACTTCCAGAAGATGTAGTAAAAAGTAACACGGTAAACGAGTTATAGAATATGTTAGACAAGATCATAAGAACGCTCTAAATGCTTAAAAGTAAACCGCTCTACCAAAGAGCAAGTGGGGTCTCCGCGGATAGACTAAAAGTCTTTGAGACATCCAAAATCCTTGTAACTTCTTGTAACTCTCCTCGTCACAGACTCACGCACAGTTTCAACATCAAATCTAAATATATGCTCAGGAATAACGTCTCTCTCTCTCTCTCTCTCTCTCTCTCTCTCTCTCTCTCTCCGTCACAGATTCCCACAAATTTCCAACATCAAATCTAAATAAATGCTCAAACAAAACGTCTCTCTCTCTCTCTCTCTCTCTCTCTCTCTCTCTCTCTCTCTCTCATACTTTTCTAACATTAAATCTAAATAAACACTCAAGAATAATGTCTCTCTCTCTCTCTCTCTCTCTCTCTCTCTCTCTCTCTCTCTCTCAGACTTATATATATCCAACAACAAATCTAAATAAATTGTCAAGAATAATGTTCTCTCTCTCTCTCTCTCTCTCTCTCTCTCTCTCTCTCTCTCTCTTATTTCCAACATTACATTCAAATAAATGATCATGAATAAGATGCAAATGAGGGGAAGATGCAGGAAAATGTACAATGAAGTAAGTTAAAAGAGGTCCTATATTAACTTGGAAAAATGGAAGCAAGGGATGTGATAGCCCATTTGTCACGTCCCGTCCTAGCCTTCTGCCGGACTGGGTTCGAGCCCGCTGAAAGTCAATAGCTTCTTGTAGTGTCTGCAAACCCATCATCCTTGTGATCGAAGAATGGGGCGTTTGGGGAGCCTATAGGTCAACCTGCTGAGTTATCAACAGCCATTGCCTGGTCTTAGCTTTTTCAGAGAACGGGTTGGTGGCTGATCATACGTTTATATGGCATTGTCCTGCCAGTTAGGGCAGTGTTTCTGTCCATTGCCTCTGCCATTCAAGAGTGGCCATTAATCCTTTAAGGACGGAAGTATGGTAGCAGCATTAAAAGTTAATGCAGCAAAAGATTCTTCAGTAGTGCCTACAGTGCATCTTGAGAGGTGCACTAATGGCGCTACCGTTTACGAGCTAATCATTTTCAGCTGAACAGACTCAAATTTATTTGATAGAGTCTGCGACTAGAAAGGGCAACGTCTTGTATAAGAAATCATTTAACAGGAAAGCTAAGTGTTTTCAATTTGAAAAGCGCGCTACCAGTTTTATTTAACTGGCTTCGAGAGGTGACCGAAACGAAATACTATTATTAACTTAAAATCCTTCAAACACTACAAATTTTGAAAGCAAATCTACCTCCTGTTATAATTTTAAGTTACAAATATAATAAATCTTTTTTTTTTTCAAAGCTGTTCTTCAAATAGAAATTTTCGTCTGAGAAATCCCTCAATGCTTCCCTTCGAAAACAGTTACATTTTCCCTTTCAGGTGATTCAACTTCCCTCTTCTTTCCAATAACCAAGAAGTAGAGGGGATCTCGAAATCCAAAACGGCGTTGTCAGCACTGAGTGAGCTGGAAGCGTGAAACTTAAAGCGATACGTACCTCGATATACACGATTGGCACGATCGGGCTGAGCTTCAGTTTGCTGAAAAGCGATTTCCCATACTACGAAACTTTGCACCAATCTTTACCTCCGCCAACGAAATTGGGAGGAGGTTATGCTTTCGCCCTTGTTTATCTGTTTTATTGTTTATGAACAACTTGCTGGCCACAATTTTACTCATAGAGTAGCGACACTTTCAAAGATTAATGGTTATTTTGAGACGTGGAATGGATATAATTTTGAAAGTCCTCAGTCAAAGACCGAGGCCGAGCTAAAGGTCGACTGAATTAACACTAACCTCAAGAAATAAGCTCCCGTGGCGGAGGTCTGTACTCTCAGGGTTTCTGTCTAGTTTTTTCCTATAGTGCTTCGCAAGTAGAACCATGCATGTTCGTAAATGCAATACTAAACAAGTCGGAAAACGCATAATTTCAACTCAACCACCAATATAGGGAAAAATCCTGAGAATTTGGTGTAATGTTTAGTGACTTGTTACTGTTAAATATCTGGTATTTGTCTTGAAGGCATTTTACATTCATGATATTTTTTTAGTACTTCTCTTCGATTTCAGTAGTAGATGAAAAAATGCTACCATATTATTTGATATATTGAACCCCTCGTAGTTGTGCATCTTTATTGATTTGGTTCAGTTTCTTATACGGCGATTTCCTTTTTTTTTTTTTTTTTTCTTTTTTCTGTAAGTGAAATGCGTTATATTTCGAATTATTATTATTATTATTATTATTATTATTATTATTATTATTATTATTATTATTATTATTATTATTATTATTAAAAGCTAAGCTATAACCCTTGTTGGAAAAGTAAGATGCTCTAAGCCCAAGGTATCCAAGAAGGAAAAAATAGCCCAGTGAGGAAAGCAAACGTGGAAATAAACTACAAAAGAAGTAATAAAGAATCAAAATAACATATTTTAAGAACAGTTACAACATTAAATTAGACCTTTCGTATATAAACTGTAAAACTTTGAAAAATCAAGAGGAAGAGAAATGAGATAGAACAGCGTGCCTAAGTGTACCCCCAAGCAAGAGAACTTTAATCCAAGAGAGTGGAAGGCTATGGTACAGAGGCTATGGCACTAACCAAGGATAAAGAACAAGGGTTTGATTTTGGAGTGTCCTTGTGCTAGAAGAGCAGCCTACCATAGATAAAGAGTCTCTTCTACCCTTACCAAGAGGAAAGTAGCCACTGAAAAATTACGATGCAGTAGTTAACCCATTGAACGAAGAAGAATTATTTGGTAATCTCAGTGTTGTCAGGTGTATAAGGACAGAGTACAATGGAAAGAATAGACCAAACTATGCAGTGTATGTGTAGGCAAAGACAAAATTAGCCGTAACGAGAGAGAGGGATCCAATATAGTACTATCTGGCCATTTAAAAGACCGAATAACTCTCTAGCGGTAGTATTTCAACGGATGGCTAGTGCCCTGGCCAACCTATTACCTATATTACTTATACGAAGATTGGGTATCTACTACGCGTTGCATTGACCCTGGGGTGTAGGCTAAAATTGTAGTATCATCAACATATTACAGGTCAATCAATTGGCTTGTTGATATGCTTTAGGGGGGTGTAACTATCTGGCGTTAAACAGGGCACCATCCTACTCTCATGCGTTTTTCTGCTATTGAGTCACCAACGAGATGAACAGATTGAAAAGGACAGAGACCAGAATATCGCTCAATTTTATTTCCATTTCCACAGATGGACGAGAATTCCTAAACACCGATACTGACTCTTGCTTTCCACGATAAATGGAAAAGCTTAAGTATTTTGATAAATTTGCTAGGAGTTCCATATCAACGGAATAGGGAATATATTAGTTATTACATAAAAAGACTATAATTATTATCAAAGGCATATTTAAGCAGCATCTATTTTAGCTCATTGTTCCTGGCTTCTCAAACTGTGTGAAATTAATACTCTTATTATCGTTATTAGAAAATTAGAGGGTTTCTATAGAAAAGGAGGATCTTTTGCTATTATCTTTCGATGGGTCTCATGAGGCGCTATGTCAAATACCTTGCAAGGTCAATAAAGATTATGCATATATCTGTATTTTGCCCTTGGCATTTCTGCTGTATTTTCTTTATAATAAAAAGCCATGTCGATGTTCCCTCCTTCCTTTCTAAACCTGTCCGGGTTTTTGGTATTATTCAGATATATGCGGTCTTTACACCAACCGCAGGGAAAATTTAAAGAAAAACGATTGGCTACCTTCTCAGAAAGCAGCTGCACAAGATCGTTTGTCCCCTTTGAGAAGATAACAAATTGTAAATTCCCTGGATAGACTCCATAATAATATTTATCAGGTAAAATACTGGATAGAGTTGTGCTCTTGCGCTTAATGTTTTTTATTGCTCTGAGAACTCCATACAATTTTGGAAACTGGTCGAGATCCTGGATGGGTGTAACCTTATGCAGATCACCAATAACTAACTTATCCACGGCATTACGATGGTACAGTGTAGTGTGGAAATGGTCAGCCAAGCAGTTTAGAATCTCAGTTCGTTCTCTGAGGATATATAGAAGGCAGCTTTTAGATAATCATTTTAAGTATATGGAATCAATTGAAAGCCCTTGTTTTTAGTTATTTTGATGTTTTTGTTATTGTTACGATTAACATGACATGGGAATGCATAAATGCAATCACTGTTCTTTTGATTTAGGATATCCTGTTAGAAAAACCCTCGAAATGCCTCGATTGCTCTACAATTCCAAGATTAGTAGAAAAAAGCGTTAGTTACCCAATAGTTTTTCATAGTTTTTATTGTAACGAATAACATTATTTATGAACGCAACTTCTGTAGGGGATCCAGCGTTATGAAGCTTCATCAGTGGTGGATAATGGGGGAGGTTGGGCTGTGTCACCCTAGCAGTACCAGCCGAACTCAGTTGAGTCCTTTGTCAGGCTGGGAGGAACGTACAGAGGAGAGGTCCCCTTTTTTGTTGCATTTGTTTGATGCCGGCTACCCCCCAAAATTGGGGGAAATGCCTTGGTATGTGTATGTATGTATGAACGCAACTCTTGCTTGATAGAGCAAATGCTCAACTTCATCACAAAAGAAAAGTTGAACCGGTGATGAAACTCTCTCTCTCTCTCTCTCTCTCTCTCTCTCTCTCTCTCTCTCTCTCTCAGTTATCACGTCTTATTCCCATGTTTACACACCTTCAAAGGACAGTGTTGCATTGAAAATTTTTCCCTTACTTTTTGTTCCAGGAACTTGTAGTCATCAAGAGAGCAAAGACGCAGGTTTCTGTGGATTCTGTGTAAATGAATGCAAGTGTTGGTTAGAAGTGACAGTATGTGGGAAACTGGTACCTCAATTACATTACCTATCCCAGGGCGAAAGCGGGCGTTACTCGTAAGTTAAGAAATTATTCGATCAATAATATCTCTCATTACAGAGATATTACTATATTGCACGGACGATTATAAAATTCTACTAACACGTTTCCTGTTTCTTAAATTCACAATGGGATGGCACGTGATCCACCGTAGATATTCCTTTGGATCTTTTCATCTTTTTTTAAGATCCCAACTTCCTTTATTCTATCTTGCTGTCCATTCTCTTTCAACTAATATTAATAGTGCCACTTGTCACTGAATGGCCTCCTTTGCAGGGTGACTAGATTTTGAAAATGGAAATAAGGAAGGTAAACTGGGGAGGTAGTTGTACAATGTGTAATATATGTACATTTGTAAACCCATGACCCAAGGGATCATTGGACAGTTGGAGTGTGACGACAGCCATAACAGGATGTGAAAATAGACTAAGCTAAAGCATTGCATAGGTAAACATTTATTTATGTCTTGTAAACATGTCACAAGCCTCCCGTGAGAAACAGTTGACCTTTTGATCCCTACCGGAATCACCTGAATTCCAGCTATAAGGCTATGTAATCATATTTCTGTGTATTTGTAATAAACGCTGAGATAACTAATACTACGTTATCAACGTATTTATTACAAATACACAGAAATATGATCACACAGGACCTACTTCATTGACTTTTCCTTTGCTTTAAAGTGCGTTCATTGTAGAATTTGTTACAAACAGCTGTTCATTAATATTGTCAAAGCATTACACTATTGCAATCAAGCATCTTTTGCAGCTTTAAAGGATATTATAACTGAAATTTCCCTATAATATTAGATTTTTATCGTCAGATATTGAGAATACGAGACAAAACACATCCTTGGGAGAGTCAATGCGGGACACGGGACAAATATAAATATAAATATGGGATAATTCCGTCCAGCACTGAACCATATGACCCGTTTTCTATAAAATCTGGAATCCATTTTTTTCAGCTGGTATAACTCCGCCACATTTGAATAAACATCATCTGAAGAATAGAAAAAAAAATACCCTGTATTTCTCCCTTATCCCCTATCTCACTTATTTAAATTTGCAAAAGGAAACTTTCTTTAGATCGTCATCATCTCCTCCTACGCCTATTGATCCGAAGGGCCTCTTACCTCACATATCCCAAGTCCCCTTGTTGATGCTGGAGAATTGCCTCTAGACCTTTACCGAATGTCTGCTATTATTCGGTATTGGTTTAGATTGCAAAGACTCACTAATTCTTTAGCCTTTCAGACTGCAAGCCTTGTAAAGCACTCAACATACTTTGAGTTGCACCCAAAATCTCCTCAACCTTATGGGTTTCGGGTGAAACAATTATTAAACAGTCTTGATATAATTAGACGTAAGGTGCTTCCATTTAAGGTATCATCAACGCCTCCCTGGAAACTACCTGACGTATCTTTTTGTAAATATTTTATTGGAGTTAGGATGAATATGACTGACTTAGAATCCAGGTCTCTTTTTATGGAACATGTTGCAGAACATAGGGGATCGACTTTCATATATACTGATGGCTCCAAATCTGGTGCTGGCGTGGGATTTGGAGTACATAGTAATGATTTTAATCGTAGAGGTGCAATTTCTCCAATAGCTTCAATATTTACTGCCAAACTATAGCATACTAACCGCTGTTGAAAAAATAGCGTTGGAAAAGGAGGGGGATTTTACCATTTTTAGTGATACAAGGAGTGTTTTCAAGCTTTAGAAGTTTTTAATTCTAGTAACCCTCTAGTTTTAAAGATTTTAGAATGAATTTTTATTATTGAACTGAGAGGTATAATGGTTCGATTTTGTTGGATTCCAGCACATGTGGATGTGTGTGGGAATGACAAGGCAGATTCATTGGCGAAAAATGCTGCATCCGAGTTGCTGCCAAGAAGGTACCCCATTCCGTGTACTGATTTCCTACCTAACATCAAGAAATTGCCTTGCAATAAATGGCAACAGCATTGGAATAGTCTAGATGGCAATGAGATGAGAGAAGTAACAAATTTCATATCTCCTTGGAGGTATAACATGATACCCTGAAAATGGGAGACGTCTCTTTGTCCTCTCCGTATTGGTCACACTCGGTTGACACACGAGTTTTTTCTGAAGGGACAACACCAACCGTATTGCGACGACTGTTTAGTACCTTTAACAGTAAGGCATTTGTTGACCGAATGCCCCAATTATAATAACTTAAGGAATAGATATTTGTATGAGGCTCGAGGTGAGGTTGGCAGGTTCATCCTTGCCAAGATTCTTGGACATGATGTGTCCTACTATGCAAGTGGCATTTTTAGATTTATTTCTGAAGCAGGTCTTTTGAAAACTATTTAACCATTATTATGACATTCAACTTTTATGGTTTTAATTGAATATTCTTTTATTTTTTTATATATTTATATATAAACTAAATGATATTGGCGTCAATGACCTTAGATGTCAGGATGCCTGAAAACTTTAAATCAATCAATCAATCAATCAACCAAAGGGCCTCGTTTAGATTTCGTCAGTTGTCTTTATCTTGCGCTTTTAAATCAATACTTCTTCATTCATCATCTCTCACTTAATGCAGCATATTCCTCAGCCATGTAGACCTGGGTCTTCCAACTCTTCTAGTACCTTGTGAAGCCCAGTTGAAAGTTAGGTGAACTGATCTCTCGTGGGGAGTGCGAAGAGCATACCCAGACCATCTCACCCTTCACCATGATCACATCCACATATGGCACTCTAGTAATCTCTTATAGTTTCATATCTCATTCTGTTCTGCCATTTAACTCCAAAATATTTTTCTGAGGGCTTTGTTCTCAAATCTACAAAAACTGTTGGATATTGTTTCATTCTTTAGATACCGTATGAATACACTAAATCTTTACCTTAGCTTCTCCCCCCCCCCCCCAAAAAAAAAAAGAAATGGAACAATTGCGGTAAGAAACATATCTATTGATTATTTGGTCACGAACAAGTTGCCAAGGGAACTGGGATCTGCAGAACATATCCATTTCGGTTTTTCTTTCTTCATCCATTATGTCGCCAAAAGTTCATAATTGAATTTTCAAGGTTGGATGAAATCGAATTTAACTTCTCACCCGTTGGTGTTTCGATGCGATTCTGTGGAACACGGTCGAGAGAGAGAGAGAGAGAGAGAGAGAGAGAGAGAGAGAGAGAGAGAGAGAGAGAGAGAGAGAGAGAGAGAGAGAGAGATTTTATTCTAGAGAATTTATTTAGATGTATTGTTGGAAATGGGCCTGTGACGAGAGAGAGAGAGAGAGAGAGAGAGAGAGAGAGAGAGAGAGAGAGATTATACTTAAACATTTAATGCGATTTGAAACATAAAAAAAAAGAGAATTACCCCCCCCCCCACCCTTATGTTGACGGAGAAAGTCACTCCAGTTTTTACTTCTCTCAGATTATAGCTTTTTAAACCCAAAGCGGATGTCTAACAACTGGGTAAGTAATTTGCTGCTTCGGTGAACAGTGGCAGTCTCAATTTTTAGGAACGTGCTTGTCTGTTTCCCCTCGGCCTGTCTAAACCTCGAACGAAAGTCTTCAAACCGAACAGAGAGAGAGAGAGAGAGAGAGAGAGAGAGAGAGAGAGAGAGAGAGAGAACGTTATTGCTGAATATTTATTCCGTTTTGGGGATGGAAATGTCCGTGTGTATATATTTAATATTTATTCAAATTTTGCGTTGAATATGTGCGTATGTGTCTATGTCTTTGTATGTAGAGAGAGAGAGAGAGAGAGAGAGAGAGAGAGAGAGAGAGATTACGCTTATTAACTAATTTATCTTCGGTGTGGGATGAAAAAAGATACTGGATTTGCCTGTAACAGTCAGATAAACGCCTTCTTTTAAAGTACTATTTTTTTTTCATTGCCATGGATTGATTACAAATCAATTATAAAAATAATACATCAATCCATTCATTCAGTATGTAATAGAAAATAGATCGTAACAAAGTACTTTTAGCTAATTAAATTAGCCTATCAGAGTACAATCAAATGGATCAATATTTTCTTGGTTTAGGAGCAAAATCTAAGGATAAGAAGAAAAATAATTACAACTACAGAGGCACTCAGTAGAGGGCAGACCTCTGCCGCGGCAGCCTTTTTCTCGACCTTTGCTCGACTTTGACTTTGACCTTTACATGTATTAATTTGCGTTGATTTTCATACACTGAAATATGAACCAAGTTTGAAGTTTCTGTGACAACATTGCCCAAACTTATGGCTGATTACGTGAACTGGACATTTCGCTTGACCTTTGACCCTGATCTACCAAAATTTAATAATATCCAGCTTTTTACATAACAGTAAATCCCGGCAAGTTTCATTACTCTACGATTAAAATTGTGGCCAGGAAGCTGTTCACAAACACACATTCACACAAACAAGCAAACAAACACTCAAGCAGAGGCGAAGACATAACCTCCTTCCAACTTCGTTGGCGGAGGTAAAAAGAAAACCAGAAAAAAAGGCTGTGGGGGTACATTATACCGTACCAACCATGTGTCACACGATCGTACATAATAACGACATTTCATTTTGTGTATATATTATGCTTGTATCTTCGCTCTCCCCTCGCACTGATAAGGACCTGAAATAACCTGTCTGTTTTCCTCAACGTTAACTGTTAACCGGTGCGGTGTCGGTTGAACATGAAATTGCCTATTATGTCTTTTATGCCTTTTTTGCCTGGAGTTTGTATATATAAACGAATGTTCTGTAATAAAGTTACTCAGTTACTTTCATCCTGCCTTTGAGTCACAACCTTCTCTTGGCTCGTCACATTGGTGACCCTGGAAGTTGACTCGCTCCTCCCGCCTTCCACCCCCCACCCCCCCACCACCACCCCTCCGTCATTGGTGCTATGGCAGACTCCACGGAAGTTGGCGCCGCCCCATTGAAACTTTCGTCGTTCGCCAGCGGAGAGGCGTTTGCTTGGTTTCAGCGCACAGAAGTCCAGTTCCGCATCGGGGGCGTGACTCGCTCAACCACCAAAGCAGATTATGTTCTTGCAGCGATACCCGAGGACACCTTCCCGGAAATATCCGACTGGCTTTGTGAACAAGGAGACACACCAATAGCGTTTGACGGCCTCAAAACATACCTTCTGCAGCAGTACTCACCATCGCCAGCCGCCCGTATAGCAAAGCTTTTTCAGCTCTCTCAACAACTATTGGGGGACCAAAGGGCTTCGCTCGCCCTCAGGGAAATGACCAGTATCGCTCGCCTGCAACCTGCCGCAGACGGCTCTCCTCGTGAGGTGAATCTACTTCGTGCCCTTTGGATATGCCGTTTACCTGAACCTGTATCCGCTGCCATACCCGATGTCGATAGTTTACCAATAAAAGACTTGATGACCAAAGCCGAGGCCCTTATGGATAGCCACTTCACGACCTTCAAGACCTCCATCAACGCCTCCACTCCTGACAAAGAAGACGACTAATCAACATCAACCGAAGGTGACGTGAATGCCGTAGGACATACACCCCTACCACGTGACTTGCCGGTGCGGTGATAAAGCCACCCATCACCCATCACTCGCTCGCGCCCCAACCAACGATTTCTACAGCCACTTACTACCGCCCATCGGCCATAGTTTTGCTACTACCACTACAGATTCGGGGCAGCTGCGAAGAAATGTCCCAAGGATTGTCAGTGGCCAAAAAACGTGTAAGTAGGCCATCGCTCGTGGTGGTGGCCTCCCGTGTTTCTAATCTTTTCTTTTACCATGATGCAGGAACGGGCGTGCGATTTTTGGTAGACACGGGTGCTTGTCGTTCTCTTTTGCCAAGGGAACTCTTCAGGACACGACGTAGTCTGTCTCATCTGCCGAAGTCCGCCTGGTAGCTGCCAACAGATCTGCGATACCCACCTATGGTTACGAGAACCTCACATTATCGTTTGGAAACGGTAAATTTAATTGGAAGTTTCTCATTGCTGACGTCACATTGCCAATCCTCGGCGCGGATTACCTCTCATTTCCACCTTCTGGTCGATGTCGCCCGCCAACGATTGTTCAACGCAGACTCGTACTTGTCGACATCTCTTCAACCCGCCCCCTCCAACCTCGCTCTCCACATCCGCGCTTCCACGGATACCAACGCCCACCTCCTCATGTCGTACCCGGAAGTTTTCTGTCCAGAACTTCGCCAAATGCCCACGGCCCCTGCCAAGCATGGTATTTATCACCATATCAAGACGACGGGACCCCCAGTCTTCGTAAAATTTAGACATCTGGTACCAGAACGCTTGGCAGCCGCCAAACAGACGTTCACCGAAATCGAGGAAATGGGCCTTTGCTAAAAGGCCTCCAGCCCATGGTCGTCACCCTTACACATCATTCTGAAGAAAGACGGCTCCCTCCGTCCGTGCGGGTATTACAGGCGCCTGAACATGCAAACAGAACCGGATCACTACCCCCCCCCAAACATCGCCAACGTGACCTCCTACCTGGTGCTTATGAACCCAGAAGACTTCACCAAGACCGCCATCACCACTCCGTTTGGTGCGTACCCCTTCAATTACTCCTGTTTTGGCCTTCGTAATGCTGGGGCCACTTTTCAATGTCTCATGGATGGCATCTTAGGGAAACTCCCCTTCTGTGTATGTTATGTGGACAACATACTTGTGTTCTCTTCCTCAAAAGAGAAACACCTCCATCACCTGTACATCGTGCTTGACTGGCTGCAACAAAACGGCCTTGTAGTCCGGTAAGACAAGTGTACATTTGGCGCCACCGAAGTGTCGTTCTTTGGGCACCGTATCACTCCTGAAGGAGTCCATCCCCTCCTCGAGAAGGTAGCAGCCGTTCAGAACTTCCCCACGCCCTCGACCATCAAATCAACGCTCTGCAGGAATTCTTGGGCATGATCAACTATTATCACCGTTTTCTGTCTGCCATTGTCGCCACTCTTGCTCCCCTCTACGCCTCCCTCAAGGGCAAGCCAAAAGACCTGAAGTGGGGTCCCCTTCAAGAAGCGGCCTTCTGCAATGCAAAGAAGGCCGTATCAATTGCTGCAGCTCTCACTTTTCCTATCCCACATGCCCCTCTACTTCTCTCCACCGATGCCAGCGACATCGCTATTGGTGCAGTACTCAAACAGGTGGTCAACGGCTCGTCCCGCCCATCGGCCTTCTTCAGCAGAAAACTGTCCAAGGCAGAATCGGGTTATTCTACCTTCGATCGCGAATTGCTGGCGTTGCACTTGGCAGTCCGTCACTTTCGCCATTTCTTAGAAGGTACACCCTTCGTCATTCGCACAGACCACATGCTTCTGGTGCATGCCTTCACTCGACAGTCTGACGCCTGGTCCGCCCGTCAACGCCGACACGTCCCTGGGAAAATGAATCCCGTTGCCGATGCCCTGTCAAGAAACATGTTGGCTGCCGTTCAACTGGAATTGGATTACAACGCCCTGGCTAAAGCCCAACGACAGGATCCAGAGTATCAAGCATGTAGGACATCCTGCACATCCCTCCGTTGGGAAGACATCCCCCTTAACGACTCCAACTCCACCCTCCTCTGGGACGTCAGTACTGGTAGACGGCGACCTTGGATTCCTGCTCCCATTTGCCGACAGGTGTTTGATTTCGTTCATGGCCTTTCACATCCCTCGTGCCGTTCTACTGCACAGCTGCTGAAGACGAAGTTCATTTGGCGCGGCATTTCTAAGGATGCTAAGGATTGGGTCTGCGCCTGCACTTCTTGCCAAACTTCCAAAGTACATCGATACACGGATTCAGGAGTGGGCCCCTTTCCTCAACATCGGCGTCGTTTCGTCCACATTCACGTCGATGTTGTAAGCCCCCTATCCACATCACAAGGACATCGTTACCTGTTTACCGTCATCGACCGCTCCACTCGTTGGCCTGAAGCCATGCCCATGGAAACTGTAACGTCCGCCTCATGTACATCTGCCATACTCTCAGGATGGATTGTAAGATTTGATATCCCTGAGCATATTACTTCTGACAGGGGTACCACTTTCACCTCTCAATTGTGGACATCATTAGCGAATCTCCTGGGCATCACCCTACATCAGACAACTGCCTACAACCCCGCTGCCAATGGAATGGTTGAATGTTTTCATCACACCCTCAAAGCAGCTTTGATGTCCCGCTGCAAGGATTCCAACTGGTTTACTCAGCTTCCCTGGGTCCTCCTGGGACTAAGAACCACTCCTAAAGACGCCATCGACATCTCGGCAGCTGAAATGGTGTATGGCGACCCTTTGGTTGTCCCTGCCGAATTTTTTCCTTCTGCAACCTCCTCCGACGATCTCCAGCGCATATGTCACGTCGTGGGAAAATTTACTCCATGCCGCCAGAATTACAAGCCCCCAGCGAAGCATCACATACCGACAGACTTGCACTCTGCAACACACGCCTTCCTACGCAACGACACTAGCAAGCCACCGCTAACGCCCCCTTACATGAGCCCTCTCCTTGTGATCCGACGCAATCCGAAAGCATTCCTACTAAACATGCGTGGCAAGGAAAACTGGGTCTCCATTGATCGTCTAAAACCTGCTTATCTCCTGATGACCCGTCTACAGTTTGCCTCTCTAGATCAGGGCACCCTATTTAACATGTACAGTATGTCATTTTTAGGGGGGAGCCATTTACCAACCGTGTGTCACACGATCGTACATAGTAACAACATTTCATTTTGTGTATATATTATGCTTGTATATTCGCTCTCCCCTCACACTGATAAGGACCTGAAATAACATGTCTGTTTTTCTCACTGTTAACTGTTAACCGGTGCGGTGTCGGTTGAACATGAAATGGCCTGTTATGTCTTTTATGCCTTTTTTGCTTGGTGTTTATATATAAACGAATGTTCTGTAATAAAGTTACTCAGTTGCTTTCATCCTGCCTTTGATTCACAACCTTCTCTCGGCTCGTCACAATACGGAACACGTAAGAGTAAGAATAAAGGTGATAACAGCTGTATTTTCCATTTACTTTCAAAATAGGGTTTTATTTTTTATAAAGAATTTTAAACTTGTTGCGACATTACCTTACATATTTACTTGTTTGTCAAACTATTTATACAAATTATTTAAATTCGTATCTAGTGAGAATGGTTTTACTATTTCCTTCACAAGCCGATGAATTCTAAGATTTGCAATGTTTGAATATGTGTGAGAGTTTCAATCATAATAATAATGCCAATGATGATGCTTATTGTAATAAAACCAACAATAATAGCAATAATGATGCTGATGATACTAATGATTTTAATAACATTTGTAGTAGCAATGATTATTACTATTTTTGTCTTTCCCTCTTAGTATTATCATTAGTATTTTTTCGAGAGTGTGAGAGAAAAAGGAAGCTATTACCCAGAAAGTAACTATGATCAGTGACGTTGAATAAAGAAATGTTCTTATTAAAAAATATTTGTGTTCAACTAAAAAATACGATGCAGGAAACACCCGTAATGATAACTAAAAATTTATTAATTATACGGAATAATCTCTGTGTGAATCGGGGAGTAGAGCAAAACTATGCTGCTGGTGACAGCTGGAGTCATTTCCTTTTTATATTAAATTTCTTATCCCAAACTCCTGGGAAAGAAAGGAAAAAAATCAGCACATGTTCTGGGAATCCCGAAAAAGAAGAAAAAAGTAAAAGACTGGAGTTGATTAATATACCAAAAGAAGTGTTAGTTTTTTCATTCGTTTTCAGTTTTGTAATTTGAAACCGCTTGGTGGAGAGGCAGTTAATTAAGTATTGTAAAGGTCATCTGGCAAGGTCGCAGGTGTTACACAACCCATTTCCTACGGTATTTATCATTATTAATATCATTACTAGCTAAGCTGAGACCATAGTTGGAAAAGCAGGAAGCCATAGGCACAAGGGATCCAACAGGGAAAAATATTCCAGTGAGGAAATGAAATAAGAAAATAAATAAGCTACATATAAGTAAGGAATAAAAAATATGGAATATCTTAAGATCAGTAACAACGTTAAAATAGTCATGTCATATTTCAATTCAGCCTGTTCATCATAAAACATTCTCTGTAAGTTTGAACTTCAGAAATTACAGATTCAATTGCCCGATTAGAAAGATCATTCCACAGTCTTATTACAGCTGGAATAAAACTTCTAGAATACTGTGTAGTGTTGAGTAAAGAAGACAAGACTGTTAGAACTATATGCATACATGATGGTAAAGTCTGGGAAAATCTGAATACAAAGGGTGTTCAGAATTTTGAAAAATCTTATGCAACATACATAAAGAACTAACCTAACGACGGTGCCTCATATTAATACCAAGATCAGGAAGAAAAAAATAATATACCACAAGTTTTTGTCCAACAAAATAAAACAAGAGTCGGCAGCTGAACACCAGACAGGAGAACAGTTCTTGAAAAAAAGGAAGAATAAAATATTAAAAATTTTTTTCAAAATAGATTGTTGATCACTGGAGATCTTAAAAGACCTAAAGAAGCATTTTTTTTTTTTTTTTTTTGCAGTTGAAGAAGTAATAGACAGAGTGTGTTCTTCAAAAGTAAATTTGCAATAAAAATCACACCTAAAGTTTTTAAAGGGTTCTATATAATTAAAGAAACATTATAATGCAGCGATCTAGTTGAGGTGCCACTGTCAACGACTTCCAGTCATACTTTTAAGTTTTGTTAGGATTCAACTTCATGCCCCATAATTTGCACCATGTGATAATTTTAGCTATATCGGTATTAAGGGACTCAGCAACACCAGTCAAATTAATCTTCTTGTAATTTATATATATATATATATATATATATATATATATATATATATATATATTTATATTATCGGTCTATATCATTAAGTGCTGTTAAACTTAGACTTTGTGGTGATGAAACGGCCATTGCAAAACCGTACTGAATTTCAACCCTGAACTCCACTGTATAGTATGAAGGATTATAACTTGTAAGTCAAATAAAGTATTTTGGTTGATTACTAAAATGTGGTCGGAAAACTGAGGTCCGAAGACAGGTGAAATTTCTTAAGGTCATAAATGTTTGAATTTGTAGAATCCTTTGTGATCTTTTATGTGGATGACTTGGATTTTTTTTCGAATTATGTCAGTTTGTGAATGAAGGTGGTTTCATAGTAATTTTACTTATTTTTCATTATTATTATTATTTTTCTTTTGGTGGTAGTTTGGCATAGGAGTTTTCATACAGGGTATCATTTCTTAGGAAGCTATTGTTTACTTGCAAATTGAATTCTTCTAATATAGGTGAAACTGTATTTTTTTTTTTTTTATTTCTTCGATGGTCTTTTAGTTGTTTGATACCCTGGTTGTATCATTCGCATAACTAGGAGATATGACCAAAATTATTTCTTCTTTCAAATATACATTTGGTTTGGCCACATCGTTCTGAATAGTCACGTTCTTGGATGATGGGTGTTTATTGTGGTGCCAGGGCTTGGGTCAGGTAGCAGGTGAAAAGTGCCATAAAGAATTCACCCATTTCTTCACCCACTCGGTCTCTGAGGAACACTTCATTTGTGAGTATATGTAAATGTAATTCTTACGGAAGGAAAACTTGTAGCGGATTAAAGAGTTGGTTCCTATCTAAATTATATAATTACGGGATGTAACATCTTTTTCAGCAAGCAGTTTGACAGCTAAAATTTGTTGTGGTTGATTTATTATTCTGATGTACAGCTTGGTCTCTTGAAATTCGTATTCCTTGTTCTTATTAAACGGTTAGTTAGAATTTTGCTTTACACTGACAACAATATGATTGGTCTTAGGTTTTCAACTGGTCCTTTGATCTTTCCTGGCTTTGGTAGGGGTCCTAAGATTCAAATTTTCACTTCTGATGGGTTGTCTCAAGCAGTTTCAATTCTATTTAGGACGTTTGTTATACATCCGGGGGTTTACTTAGATATCTTGTTTTTTTTTCAGCAGTGAGTTTGGCAGTGCCACAGCTTTTTAAATTTTTAGTCCTTTTTATGCTTTTTTAATTTTTTTTTTCTTTTTGTGAAAGGTGCTGACATAGTAGTTGGTTTGTATATTTCGCAAGATGTGGTATTTTTGGGGGTTAGTATGGATTGAAAATGTTGACAGATAGCTTTATTTTAGCTTCCCTTTGAGAGAGAGAGAGAGAGAGAGAGAGAGAGAGAGAGAGAGAGAGAGAGAGAGAGAGAGAGAGAGAGAGAGAGAGATTATGATAAATTGCAATGTGAAATTATTACCATTTAAAGAAATTATTTTCCTCCTTTTTTTGTCGCAAAATTCTTCCTGAAAAAAGAATGTATTAGAATTACACAGATATATGAACTATTTGTCAATAAGAGACGGATACCATTAATCTTCCAATGAATTCAATCAAATCTTTCCCTCTCAACGGTATCATGGATGTAAAATGCCTTCAAGACAATTACCAGCTATTTAACGGTAACAAACGTCACTAAACATTGCACCAAATTATCAGGATTTTACCTTATATTGGGGGTGAATTAAAATTATGTGTTTCCGACTTGCTTAGTATTGAATTTACGAACATGCACAGTTCTAGATGTGAACCAATGCATGAAGCAAAACTAGAGAAACACTCTGAGAGTGCAGACCTCCGCCAGGGCAGCTTATTTCTCGAGGTTAGGGTTAATTCGGTCGATCTTTTGCTCGACCATGACTTTTGACTATGGACTTTCAAAATTGAATCAATTCCACGTCTCAACATAACAACTTCTTCTTCTTTGTCTACATCTTTTCCCACTTCTATGTGGGGTCAAGGTTTCTGGTCAGCTTTCTCCATCTACCTCTGAATTATACTCACTGACCATAGTTGTTTTGGCTAATTTTTCATGGCCGGATGCCTTTCCTGCCGCCAACCCTCCCCCATTTACCCGGGCTTGGGACCGGCACCAAGTTGAGGCTGGCTTGCCGCCCTCAGTGGCTGGGTTACGTCTCAACATAACAACTAATCCTTGAAAATTTCACTTGTTTATGAGTAAAATTGTGGCCAGGAAGTCATTCATATATAAACAAACAGACAAACAGACAAACAGGGGAGAAACCATAACCTCCTTCCAATTACGTAGGCAGAGGTAAAGATTGGTGCAAAGTTTCGTAGTATGGGAAATCGCTTTTCAGCAAACTGAAGCTCTGGGCGATCGTGCCAATCATGTATATCGAGGTAAAGCCCCCCTGACACTTGCACGCATTTGTGGCACGCACTGGCACGCATTGTGTCGTGAACTGGCGTGAACGATGCGGGAACTGGCGTGAACTTGACATATGCAAGTAGGTTGAAATAAAAAAACACTTTGGTTATAAAATCTACGGAGGAAAATACGAAGGCTTCAGAGATCAAGAAAACTATCATGAAGAAGATAACCACGAATGTTGAACAGATCAAAAACTCTAAACAAGGCCACTTGGTAGTTAATTTTGCGGATAATGCTGGGTTAGAAAAGGCTAAAAATGACTTGGAAGAGGTCAAGAATGACATTAAGGTAGAAGTAGATAGAAAGGATCTACTTAAACCGAAGATCAAGGTCTGCAATATTGATGAAAATGAAGATGATATAATTGCCAGTATAATGGAGAAGAATGAATGGTTGAATGATATATGTGAAAATGAAGAGGACTTTAAATTGATCAGGAAGTTTAAATCAAGACAAAGCGGTAAATTACATGTCATTATAAAGTGTAGTCCAACTATCAGGAAAGTCTTCCGTAAAAGGGATGATAGAGTATATACCACGCTTGGAGGATGTTGCAAAATTTATGATTCCTACAATGCATTTCAGTGTTATAAATGCCAGGAATTTGGTCATACTGCCGAAAATTGTAGCAAGACTCAGGTATGTGCCAAGTGTAGCCAGGAACATCGAACCACGGATTGTACTGTAAATACGTTAAAGTGTCATAACTGCACAGTGAGGAATTACAATGATACGAATCATAAGACATATGATGTTAACTGTAAAGTATACAAGGAGGAGCTTACCAGGATAAAAAATAGAACCGATCATGGAGTCTAGCCCATTGGTCAAGTTTGGTCTGATAAATATTCAATCGGTGGGGAATTAAACCAAAGATTAGAAATCTTATTAACGAAATTGAATTAGATTTATGCTTATTAACGGATACTTGGTTGCAGGGAAATATTAGTGATAACTCAAAGATTCAGGAGATGACGCCCTGTACTCACGATTTCTACCACGTACCAAGAAAGGACAAAACTGGAGGAGGAGTGGGTGTCTTCGTGTCGAAAACTTTCTCTAGGGTTTCTATCATGAATGAAATAGTATTTGAAACGTTTGAATATATCTATTTAAAACTGACAAGAAACAGTAAGGTATTGAATATAATATCATTATATAGACCACCAGGGAGTAATATGAGGAAATTCATTGAAGAATTTAGTATTCTTGTGGGTGTGGTGGACGATATTAAAAATACATTAATTGGTGGTGACTTTAATTGTTGGGTAGATGATGAAAACGATTATAAGACTAAAGAACTCAAGGAAGTATTTGAGATGTTTAATTTAGTAAACAGTGTTTCGGTATCAACGTCAGTAGGTGGTCATACACTCGACTTGGTCATATGTGGAAAAGATTCAGACCTAATAAGAAACCTTGAAGTGGAACCAGACTTTGAGATCTCAAAAACACATAAACTCATCACTTTCGATGTTAATATAAATTGCACCAGAGTATTGAAAAAATTGATCACATATAGGGAACGGGAAAATTTTGATGCTGAGAATTTTATTGAAGCTAGTGTAGCGCAAATGTCTTGTGAGAACATACAATGTGAACATATGATAGACAGAGAATGTGTTGGGTCTTATACCAAGAAATATAACTACAATTTTGGAAAAATGTACGATACCATGTGTCCCATAAAGAACAAACAAATAGTTGTACGCGAAAATGTTAGATGGTATAATAGTGAGCTATTAAAGGCAAAAAGACACAGACGTAAGATGGAAGGTAGATGGAAAAGAGCCAAATCCTCATAAGCCAGAAATCTATATAATAAGGCCAGAAATGACTATAACATCCTGTTAGAAAAAACAAAAAGAAAATTCTACAACGGCGAATGTAAAAAAAACCAATAACATGAAGGACTTTCACAAAAACCTAGATGATTTGATGGGATTAAAGAAAAAATATGTCTTGCCTGACAATGTTTGTGCAGAGAGATTTGCTATATTCTTCAATGAAAAAATTGA
Source organism: Palaemon carinicauda (assembly GCF_036898095.1). Lineage (NCBI taxonomy): Eukaryota > Metazoa > Arthropoda > Malacostraca > Decapoda > Palaemonidae > Palaemon > Palaemon carinicauda. The sequence continues at coordinate 140,295,254 of NC_090727.1, read as the reverse complement.
TAAAATCTATAGAGGTTTCCCCCAAAATCACTTGGAAGGACAGTCAGCTATGCCAGTGAAGGAGGGAAAGAAGTTAGTAAAATTTAAGGAAATAAATATGTGCGACTCGTTAAAGGTTATGAGAGAGATGAAGAATACATATTGTGGAAACGACCCTTTCCCAAACAGTTCAATAAGTGAAGCTTCAAACAAGCAAGTTGTATATAATATTTACCTGAACGTAATTAACCTAAGTATATCACAATCCTGTTTTCCTAGCTGTGAAAAAACTGCGTTGATCAAACCAATTTACAAAGGAAAAGGTTATGTAAACGAGCTAAATTCATATAGGCCCATTTCAAATTTATCCTACATCTGATACAGTTTTTTTTTAATTATCTTATTTTTTACATTAAATGAGGTTTTTTTATGATTAATTTTAATGACGGTATGTATGTGCCTTTGATTTGAATATAATTTATGTATCATACTTCCTGTAAAAATATTTGCATAGTGTTGTTTACCATATAAAGATTTTCTATAAATACTTTCCTTTCTCATTCATTGGTCATTAAATAGCAGTTGTGTGGTTTTTGAGAGAATGGCTCAATATAAAATTGATTTATGCACATAATCGTTTATCTCGACATTGTCTGCGTAAATCTCGTGATCGTACGATTCGTAATCTTGAACTCTCTATTAGAACGTCTCTGGAAAGAACGCCGAGACCGTGATAACCTTCGTTCTTGTGAGCGTGAAGCCCTAGAGTTATGACATCTTCATGAAGAATAGCGTTGAGATCATGATGACCTTTGACCTCTTATGTTAACATCGGATTGTCGTGAATGTCATCCTGACCGACTAGAAAGAAGAGGTGGTGAGTCTCGCCACTGCTATCTTTGACCAGAATAAATTCTTTTCTCCTCATTGGATTGTCGCGAACGACATCCCAAGGGTGACCGACCAAGAAGACGAGTCGGTCAGGCTCATTCCTGCAATCCTTGATCAGAAGAAAATCCGATCTCATCATTGGAGTGTTGCGAACGACATCCTGACCGACCAGGAAGACGAGGTGATGAGTCTCGCCCCAGTGATCTTCATTGGATTGTTGAGAAAGACATCCTGATCAACCAAGAAGACGAGGTGATGAGTCTCGTCCCTGCGATCGATGATCAGATGAACCCCTGTCCACCTGGAGACCGTCTGCAGCAGCAGTAGGAAGAAAGTTAGCCTGCGGGCTGTTAACATTCCTAAAGGGAGAAACAGTGGTCTGTAAATTAGGAGACGACGATGCCACCGGATGGTGTAGAAGGCTTGTCGTCAGCAGGAGGCAGTCCGGAGGGCAAATGGAGAACCTCGCAAATGCCCAGGCCAAAGTTAGCAACTGGTGAAGAATCACTCCCAGACACATTGAAAGAGATGTAGTAGTGCTTCCCTCGAAGGGGAAGGAGAAATCTCCAAGGACGGCCAAGCCTGCAAAACGTCTGAAATAAGGAAGGGCATCGTAGCGGCAAAAGGAGAAGTTGTTTCTCTAGGGGAAGCAATAACACCTCCAAGTCCCTGGGATCACTCAGGATTTAAAGGGACTGCACTCCTACTTTGTTGTTTCCCGTAGGAAGATGGTTGAGGAAGAGCTTCGGAAAGAGGTGTAAGAGAGCGCAAAAAAGAAGAGGAAACTCTATCGCTTTGCCTCCGAGTTAGAACCTGAGAGAGAGTGACTGCGCCTAGCCCTTCTCATCCTAACATCTTCCACTGGGAGGCAGACAATCCTTACACTCGTCACAACTCCGACAACATGAAGCCTGCAAGGGCGACCCTTGCAACCAGGGCATGATCGCATGGGAGCGTCAACAAAGAAGCGCAATTCACTAAAAAAGAGAAAACCAGCGTACCATTAGCGTGAAAAACAATGTTTGTCAACCTCTCTCTCCAAACCAAAGAGAAAAAGTATCTAGTTTCACCACTCCGTGAGTATATATACAGGTAGCTGGTACCACTAGCCACCCCCTACCCAGGCTCGCACCAAAAAGTTTGATTGGCTACCTTTCAGCCTTGCCAAAAGATATATCCACATATAGATAATTCCCGGTTTGTATTAGGGAAAAATACAAATTAACTACGAATTTGTCATTTGTGTGTGGAATTTATGTTGGGAGTTTGGGGGGCTGAGTTTGTATATATTGTGACATCACTGCTCACGCAGCCATAATTCAGTCACTGACTTACACTGGTAATGGTTAATTACATATGTATTGTGCTCGGTCAATTAAATATTTTTTGTTATTAATCACCTTAAATACTTAACTAATTTAAATGAGTGAGCATAGTTGTTTGAAATTGAATAAAACATAGAAATGAACAGTATAATAATTGTTTAATAATAAAACTAAGGAATTGTATGCTGCTGAAATATAATAATTAAACATGATAAATAATCATGAAGAGATGAAATAAAAACTATTTAACGTGAACCTAGACATTCAACGATTACGTACAGCAATGGTAACAAGGAAACTTGAGGTTTTGAGGTAACAAGATAGGTATAGGTAACAGGAGGCTGGAGACCAGTCATCGATCTCTCAACTCTGAACAAGTTTATCATACAAACTCCTTTCAGGATGGAGATGGTAGACACGGTCATTCAAGCAGTAAGTCCTCAGGATTTCATTTGCTTGCTGGATCTCATAGGCACATAAGCACATACTTCTCGCAAACTTGATGGCGACCCTTCTTCAAGTATGAGACAGACGACTCGAGTTTTGTCAGGATCTGAGGATCGTAATGAATCACGAGAAGTCATCACTGCTTCTCTCTCAAATACTGGTATACCTAGGTTTGATAATAGACACCAAGGTTCAGAAAGTCTTTCCATCAGACGACAGAGTACACAGGCTGAGGAAAGTGGCAAACCCCTTCCTCAGACAAGAAGAGATTCCAGCCCAGTAGTGGTTGTGTCTCCTATGTCACCTAGCATCCCTGGTCCATCTAGTTCCCAATGGTCACCTCAAGATTCGATCTCTCTAGTAGCAACTGAAATCCAGGTGGAGCCAGCACACCAGCTACCCGGATACTATTGTTCCCCTGAGACAGGAGCAGAGGACGGATCTTCAGTGGTGGGTGACAGAAGAGAACCTCCGAAGAGGGACAGACCTCGTCTCTCCCCCGGAATTAATGTTCTATACAGGTGCATCGAAAGAAGGGTGGTGGGCCCAGATGCTGCCCCATATGGCCTCTGGGATACGGTCCGAGTATGAAAGGTACCAGCACATAAATCTCTTAGAGATGAGAGCAGCCTTTCTAGCTCTTCAATAGTTCCTGGCAGGTCACTCTGTGGTGTTGATAAGCGACAGCACCACAGTAGTGGCGCACATAAATAAACAAGGCTGTACCTTATAGCAGCCCCTATGCTATCTAACAGTAGAGACTCTAAGATGGACAGAAGAACATTCGGTGTCCCTATTGGCTCACTTCATTCTAGGCAAGAGGAATGTGCTCGCAGACAATCTGAGCAGAGTGACTCAGATAGTGGGCTCCGAATGGTCTTTGAATCATCTGATAGCCAGCAAAGACCTGACTTTTGGGGTTTTCCCAACTGTGGACCTGTTCGTGACATCCCTGAACTTCAGGGTCCCACTTTACTGCTCCCCACTCCTGGACCCTCAGGCTCTCTGTCAAAATGCATTTCAACAACGGTGGGACAACATCGACGTGTACGTCTTTGCTATTCTGTCAAATGAGAAGAGTGCTCAACAAAACCAGAGCATCCAACATCCTATTCATGATGCTCATAGCTATGCTATGGCATCACACAGTATGGTTCCCGTACCTTGTGCCCTCCTGATAGAGCTTCCGAGGGACCTCCCTCCACGACCAGATCTACTCAGACAACCACACGTGAACAACTTTCACAAACCAGTAGGATCTCTTCGTCTTCACGCCTGGAGACTATCCAGCATCTCTTCTCTCAGAGAGGCTTTTTGCAGCGAGTCACGAGGAGGATGTCTGGATACCTGCAAAGATCCTATGCATCAGTCTACCAAGCAAAGTGGACAGTCTTCCTTAGTTAGTGTCATGGAAGGGGTATCTCTCTTTCACTGCAGCTATTCCAGTAATAGCGGAGTTCCTTGTATACCTTCGGGAGGAAAAGCTCCTCTTGGTCTGGGCAGTGAAAGTTTACCGCTAAACCTTAAGCATGGAATTAAGACTGAAGGGAGTCGATCTTTCCTCTTCGGTGGAGTTATCTCTCATCATACAAAGCTATGAGATTACCTGCTTCCAGTCAGAAGTTAGACCTCCTTGCAACGAAGTTTTCGTCCCTCCATCCCTGAAGGGCACTCCCTTTAAACCATTATGCCAGGCAACAGATTGCCACTTCACTTTAAAGACAGTTTTCCTATTCGCTTTAGCTTCTGCAAAGCAAGGTAAATTTCATGGTCTACCCTACGACGTTGCCCATTCAAGGGGATTGGGGGAGGTACCACTCGGCTTCGTCCCTGAGTTTATTGCCATGACTCAAAATTCAGGGATAATGGATCCTAGATTCGGGCCTTTTCAGATTGCGAGTCTTTGTTCTGTAACCAATGATCTGGATCAACTGTTACTTTGTCCAATGAGCAGTTTTGAAATATTACCTTAAATGCATTGCAGCAGCTTGTCCCTGTGTGCCAATAGTGGGGAAATAGGTGAGCTACGAAGGAAAAAATAAAAAAGTCATGATGAGTATTGGAATATTTTGATGACGTGTAATCGTGGGCGGGCGGGATGCATCGACAAAACGTTGCCTAGATTTGCAATGACATCTAGTTTGTTACAAAGACAAATATTTCACCAATATTTTCCTTCCTTGATTTAATTTTAGTTTCATGACATTCAAGAGGTTTTTTTCTACAAAATCCAATTACAGTATTTTCATCTACATTTGGATAAAATTTGTAGGTAAAAACAGAATATAAAAGAGTTGTATAAAGTTCTATCAGCGCTCGTTTCACTTCAACTCGTATTTTTTCGTATATTATTTTAAGATATGGATATTTTTTTCAAGGTAATACTCATCATCTACCTTTAATCTGTGTGTGACCAAAGAACAAGGTAGATATTAAGCAAACTAAGTGAGGTATAAAGCAAAAAAAATGGAGTACTATGTGACAGGAAAATAGGGGTAAAGTTGAAAGGTAAAGTACACAGGACAGTTGTGAGACCAGCAATGGTGTATGGAGCGGAGACAAGGGCAATAAAGAAGACAGAAGAGAAGAAGCTGGATGTGGCAGAGATGAGAATGTTGAGATGGATGTGTGGGATGACATGAAGAGATAAGATAAGGGTACCATAAGAGTTAGAGAACTATCAGATGAGATCCAGAAAAGTAGACTGAGGTAGTATGGTCATGTCATGAGAAGAGGTAAACAGTATATTGGGAGGAGAGTGATGAAAATGGAAGTACAGGGAAGGAGAAGGAGAGGGAGACCAAAGCGAAGGTGGGTGGACGGTATCAAGGATGACCTTCGATCAAAGGGATTAACCGGTGATGAAGTGTGGGACAGTGGTAGATGGAGAATGCTCTCCAGAAACATGGACCTCACATAGAAGTGGGAAAAGATGCAGACAAAGAAGAAAAAGAGGAGACAGTCAAATTGCTAGTTCCTCAAACCACACAGGGTGCTCGGGCTGCTACTAGTGTATTACACAATGTTTTCCTTTTAGTGAGGTGTCAAGGTTTTTTACCATTTTTTTCTGCATTTTTCCACATGATAAAGAGAGTACAGGTTAATCTCTATTTAGGAACATTGCATACAGGAACAAGTAAGGTATCTTCTCTCTGTCAAGTCCCACTTGTAGATTATTCCCTTTGACCTGGAAGGCTGGAATACACTTGGCATTAACATTTCTCTCAATGGCTCTTGATCCAGAAGGACCTTGCTTACCATAATCAGACCCACAAATTTTTGTTCCACTATTCCAGAACATTGGAATCTCCTTCAGGGGACACAACGTACTTAAAGACTCCACACTTGTTACTTCTGCATTTGTCCACATGATAAAGAAACAGTACAAGTGAATCTTTATCAAGGAACACTGTATACTGAATCCATCTTGTAGATTATTCTCTTTGACCTGGAAGGCTGGAATGCAATTGAGATTGACTTTCTTTCAATGGCCCTTGATGCAGAAGGTCCATAGGTACCATAACCAAACCCACAAACATTTGACCCACTCTTCCAGTACAAATGGAATCTCCTTCAGGAGATACAGCGTACTAAAAGATTTCACACTTGTTTGTTCTGCATTGGTCCATCTCCTGGGAGGAGATGGACCAGGAGCTTGGAATAATTCCTGCAACGGAAAGGGTAATTATAGGAGGAGATCTGAATGGCCACTTGGGAATAAGTAGGGAAGGAATAGAGAGAGTGCATGGAGGTTGGGGTGTGGGTGAGAGAAATGATGGGGGAGAGAGAGTGATTGATTTTGCAGTGGGTGTTGACCTAGCAATGATCAACACCTTCTTTGAGAAAAAGATTAACAGACTGATTACTTCAAGTAGCGGTAGCAGGGAGAGCCAGATAGATTTGCTGCTGTGTAAGAGAGACCATCTGATGTAGGTTAGAAATTGCAAGGTGATAAATGGGGAGAGTATAGCAGCTCAACACAGGTTAGTGGTAATTGATTGCATACTAAGGAATTATAGAAGGGGTAAAAAGACGAGAATGGACCCAAAGATTAAGTGGTGGAAATTGAAAGAGGAAGAACTGAGAGTCTTGTTTAAGGAAAGAGTGCTGGAAGTAGTAAGGTTATATGAGGATGTACAAGAATGGTGGACCGAGAATAGTAGAGTGATTCTAAGGATCGGTGAGGAAGTACTTGGAAAGTCATCAAAGAAGACCCCCAAATGATAAAGAATCGTGGTGGTGGAATGATGAGGTGCAAGAACGGGTAAAACCTAAGAAAGAAGACAAGAAGAAGGCAGATCTATCAAGACAAGAGCAGGATGAAGAAAACTATAAACAGGTAAAGAAAGAAGCAAGAAGAGCAGTAGCAAAGGCGAAGGCAGAGACATTGCATGAAGTGTATAAAGAGATGGAAACACCAGAAGGAGAGAAGAAAATATTACGAATTGCTAAGGCCCGAGATGCTGCATCTAAAGACCTGACACAGATAAGGCTAATAAAAGATAGCAATGGTATAGTTCTAGCAGAAGAGAATGAAATTAAAAAAAGGTGGGAAAGTTATTTTGAAGGACTATTAGTGAGGAGAACCCAAGAGCAGTATTTGAAGATGGACTCCCAAACGAGGCAGTTACCATAGGAGTGACTAGAAGAGAAGTAGAACAAGCAGTAAAGAAGATGAGAAATGGTAAAGCTGCAGGACCGGGTAATATACCAGTAGAGGTATGGAAGAGTCTTGTAGAGGAAGGCATAGATATCTTGTGGGACCTGTTGCAGAAGATCTTCAATCAGGAAAAGATGCCAGAGGAATGGAGAAGAAGCCTAATCATTCCCATCTATTTGGGAAGGGAGACATCCAGGAATGTGGCAACTACAGAGGCATAAAGTTGATAAGCCATAATATGAAAATATGGGATAAGATCATTGAGAGGAGTCTCTGAGATGAAACAACAATTGGTGAGGAACAATTTGAATTCATGCCTGGAAGAGGGACTGTAGAAGCAATATTTGCTTTGAGGCAGATGATAGAAAAACATCGGGAGAAACAGAAAGGATTACAAATGGTCTTTATTGACATGGAGAAGGCATACGATCGAGTACCACGTCAGGAGCTGTGGAGATGTATGAGAGAAAAGGGAGTCCCTGAGAAATACGTCAGCATCACCCAAGATATGTATGAGAGGGTAGAAGCAAATGTTAAGAGCAGATTAGGCTTAACAAAGTTTCCTAGTAAAAGTGGGACTACATTAGGGGTCTGCATTGAGCTCTTACCTATTTGATCTGGTCCTAGATGTAGTAACACAAGGTATTAGAGATCAGTCTCCTTGGTGTATGCTTTTTGCTGATGATGTTATACTGTGTAGCACTAGGCGAGAGGTAATAGAAGAGAAACTGGAGGAGTGGGGAAGAGAAATGGAAAATAGAGGATTGAAGATCAGCAGGAAAAAGACAGAGTATTTGAGAATGAAAAATGGGGAAGTTAGTTTACAAGGAGAGAGACTGAAAAGAGTTGAAAATTTCAAGTATTTAGGATCCACAGTTGCAGAGGATGGTGACCTAGGGGTAGAAATAAACCACAGCCTACAAGCAGGATGGAAGAATTGGAAAAAGTGTGTGGAATACTATGCAACAGGAAAATAAGGGCCAAGTTGAAGGGTAAAGTACACAGGACAGTTGTGAGACCGGCAATGATTTATGGAGCGGAGACATGGGTAATAAAGAAGACAGAAGAGAAGGATGTGGCAGAGATGCGAATGTTGAGATGGATGTGTGGGGTGACAAGAAGAGATAAGACACGGAATGAGGTAATTAGGGGTACCACAGGAGTTAGAAAACTATCAGATAAGATCCAAGAAAGTAGACTGAGGTGGTATGGTCATGTCATGAGAATAAATGAACAGTATACTGGGAGGAGAGTGATGAAATAGAGGTACAGGGAACGAGAAGGAGAGAGAGACCAAAGCGAAGGTGGATAGACTGTATCACAGATGACCTCAATCAAAGGGGTTAACCGTTGTTGAAGTGTGGGACAGCGGTAGATGGAGAACGCTGGCCAAAAACATCGACCCCACATAAAAGTGGGAAATGATGCAGACAAAGAAAAAGTCGAAATTCGGCAAAAACCAACTGTTGCCAGACAAAAGATGAAAATAATCTGTAGTATTTTAATTGCAAAAATTGTAATATTGTGAGCTCGTCTGATGCCGTCAAATTAATCTGTCAGCCATTAGGAATCCACTGACAGCGTTATCAGTTTTTCCAATTATTTGCTTTGATACTTCTTTTCTTTTGGCACAAATGATCAAAAATTTTTCCTATTGGTATCAATGTTATTGAGATGAGCTTCTCTGTTGATAGATATGTTCAGTATGTGAGACTTTCAACATACTAGTTTTTCTTGGTCCTTCCTTATGAAGCATTTTCTTCAACTCATGCAGTTGTCGAAACTCTCCATGCCTTATTGCACGTTTAGCACTAGTAAGGGCTGTTCGAGATTGGCTAGCCATATCTTGCAACCCTGAATCTTGAAGCAATTGTGAAAACTGACCTCGAAACTTGGTCATTTCATAAAACGGTTGTTCTTCTAGTCCCCGACGACGACACTCCTTTTTTGAATTTTCATAACCTGCTAATTTTATATTGAGCCATTCTCTGAAAAACCACACAACTGTTATTTACTGACCAATGAATGAGAAAGGAAAGTATTTATAGAAAATCTTTATTTGGTAAACAACACTATGCAAATATTTTTACAGGAAGTATGATACATAAATTATATTCAAATCAAAGGCACATACATAGCGTCATCAAAATTAATCCTAAAAAAACTGTATCAGATGTACACAGGAGCTTAACGAATGCCTTAAAGTTTGTAACTTGACAGTCAGATAATTTGAGTAATTATCGCCGATACAATGAACACTTTAGAGCAAAACTTCTTATTTGCTCAACCTTTCATTCTTTCAATTAATGTTGAAATAAAATAGTGGTTTGTGGTTATGAAATAAATATTGTATACACTGTATTGTTATAAGAAACTTAATTTTGAATACCCCTCTGTGCCCTCCAAAAATGTCTTAATCAGTGGCTGGGTTCTGTCTGCTGAGTCCATCTTGTTCAGTATTCTCTTTGACAAGGAAGGCTGGAATACACTTGGCATTTTTGATCCAGAAGGTCTTTCGTTACCATAACCAAGACCACAAAGTTTTTATGCACTATTCCAGTACAAAGGAAGCTCCTTCAAGGGATACAGCATACTAAAAGACTTAACACTTTTTACTTTTGCATTCTATACATTATAAAGAAATAGTACAAGTTAATATTTACCATAGGAACACTGCATACTGGAACAAGCGAGACTTCTTCCCTCTGCTGAGTACATCTTGTAAATTATTTCCTTTGACCTGGATGGCTGGAATCTACTGGGCATTGCCACTTTGTCTCTCAATGGCTCTTGATCCAGAAGGTTCTTAGTTGCAATAACCTAACCACAAACCGTTGTTTTACTATTTCAATACAATGGAATCTCCTTCAGGGGACACACCATACTAAAAGACTTCCCACTTTTCATTTCTACATTTGTTCACATGATAAAAAGTACAAGTGATTCTACCAAGGAACACTGCATACTGAAACAAGTGAGACTTCTTCCCTCTGCTGAGTCCATCTTGTAGATTATCCCATTTGCCCTAGAAGGCTGGAATACACTTGGCATTGACAGTTTATTTCTTAATTGTCCTTGATCCAGAATATCCTTAGTTACCATAAGCGCACGAACTCTTCATCCGGTATTCAATTACTGGAATCTCCTTCAGGTTACACACTTTACTAAAAGACGTCGCCCTTTTTTTTTTTGTTGTTGCTACATTTGTCCAAATGATTAGGAAACAGTGCTAGTGAATCTTTATCAAGGAACACTGTATATTGGAACAAGTGAGACTTCTTCCCTCGGCCGAGTCCATCTTGTAGATTATTTCCTGTGACCTGGAAGACTGGAATACACATGCCATTGACAGTTTATCTCTTAAATGCTCTTGATCTAGTAGGTGCTTAGTTACCATAAGCACACAAACTCTTGATCTACTTTTCCTTTCCAGTGGAATCTCCTTCAGGTGGCACTGCTTACTGAAAGACCCCACACTTGTTTTGTATGCATCCATCCACATGATTAACAAACAGTACAGGTGAATTTTTATCAGGGAACAATGCATACTTGAACAAGGGAGACTTCTTCCTTCAGCTGAGTCCATTTTCTAGATTATTCCCTTTGTCCCGCAATTCTAGAATGCACTTGGCATTGACAATTTATCTCTTAAATATTCTTGATCCTAAAGGTCCTTCGTTACCATAATCGCAAAAACTCCTGATCCACTATTCCAGTACTGTGGAATCTCCTTCAGGGGACACAGCATACTAAAAGACATCACACTTGTTTTTTCTGCATCCATCCACATGATAAAGAAACAGTACAGGTGAATCTTTATCAAGGAACACTGCATACTGAAACAAGTGAGACTTCTTCCCTCTGCTGAGTCCATCTTGTAGATTATTCCATTTGCCCTAGAAGGCTGGAATACACTTGGCATTGACAGTTTATTTCTTAATTGTCCTTGATCCAGAAGATCCTTAGTTACCATAAGCGCACAAACTCTTCATCCGGTATTCAATTACTGGAATCTCCTTCAGGTTACACACTTTACTAAAAGACGTCGCACTTTTTTTCTTTTTTTTTGCTACATCTGTCCAAATGATTAGGAAACAGTGCTAGTGAATCTTTATCAAGGAACACTGTATATTGGAACAAGTGAGACTTCTTCCCTCGGCCGAGTCCATCTTGTAGATTATTTCCTGTGACCTGGAAGACTGGAATACACATGCCATTGACAGTTTATCTCTTAAATGCTCTTGATCTAGTAGGTCCTTAGTTACCATAAGCAAACAAACTCTTGATCTATTCCTGTCCAGTGGAATCTCCTTCAGGTGGCACTGCTTACTAAAAGACCCCACACTTGTTTTGTATGCATCCATCCACATGATTAACAAACAGTACAGGTGAATTTTTATCAGGGAACAATGCATACTCGAACAAGGGAAACTTCTTCCTTCAGCTGAGTCCATTTTCTAGATTATTCCCTTTTTCCCGCAATTCTAGAATGCACTTGGCATTGACAATTTATCTCTTAAATGTTCTTGATTCTAAAGGTCCTTCGTTACCATAATCGCAAAAACTCCTGATTCACTATTACAGTACTGTGGAATCTCCTTCAGGTGACACAGCATATTAAAAGACGTCACACTTATTTTTTTTCTGCATACATCCACATGATAAAGAAACAGTACAGGTGAATCTTTATCAAGGAACACTGCATACTAGAAAAAGTGAGACTTCTTCCCTCTGCTGAGTCCATATTGTAGATTATTTCTTTTGACCTGGAAGGCTGGAATGCACTTTTGACAGTTAAATAATCTTGATCCTTGAGGTCCTTAGTTACCATAATTGCAAAAACTCCTGATCCACTGTTCCAATACTGTGGAATCTCCTTCATGGGTCACAGCATACTAAAAGACATCACACTTGTTTTTTCTGCATCCATCCACATGGTAAAGAAACAGTACAGGTGAATCTTTATCAAGGAACACTGCATACTAGAACAAGTGAGACTTCTTCCCTCTGCCGAGTCCATATTGTAGATTATATCTTTTGACCCGGAAGGCTGGAATGCACGTGCCATTGACAGTTTATCTCAAATGTTCTTGATCCAAAAGGCCCTTAGTTACCATAATCGCAAAAACTCCTGATCCACTATTCCAGTATTGTGGAATTTCCTTTAGGGGACACAGCATAATAAAATACCTCACACTTGTTTTTTCTGCACCCATCCACATGGTAAAGAAACAGTACAGGTGAATCTTTATCAAGGAACACTGCATACTAGAACAAGTGAGACTTCTTCCCTCTGCTGAATCCATATTGTAGATTATTTTATTTGATCCGGAAGGCTGGAATGCACTTGCCATTGAAAGTTTATCTCTTAAATGTCCTTGATCCTTAAGGTCCTTTGTTATCATAATCGCAAAAACTCCTGATCCACTATTCCAATACTGTGGAATCTCCTTCAGGGGACACAGCATACTAAAAGACATCACACTTGTTTTTTCTGCATCCATCCACATGATAAAGAAACAGTACAGGTGAATCTTTATCAAGGAACACTGCATACTAGAACAAGTGAAACTTCTTTCCTCTGCTGACTCCATATTGTAGATTATTTCTTTTGACCTGGAATGCATTTGCCATTGACAGTTTATCTCTTAAATGTCCTTGATCCTTAAGGTCCTTTGTTACCATAATCGCAAAAACTCCTGATCCACTATTCCAATACTGTGGAATCTCCTTCAGGGGACGCAGCATACTAAAAGACATCACACTTGTTTTTTCTGCATCCATCCATATGATAAAGAAACAGTACAGGTGAATCTTTATCAAGGAACAGTGCATATTACAACAACTGAGGCTTCTTCCCTCTGCTGAGTCCATATTGTAGACTATTTCTTTTGACCCGGAAGGCTGGAATGCACTTGCCATTGACAGTTTATCTCTTAAATGTTCTTGATCCCTAAGTCCCTTAGTTACCATAATCGCAAAAACTCCTGATCCACTATTCCATTACTGTGGAATTTCCTTCAGGGGACACAGCATACTAAGAGACCTCACACTCGTTTTTTCTGCATCCATCCACATGATAAAGAAAAAGTACAGGTGAATCTTTATCATGGAACACTGCATACTAGAACAAGTGAGACTTCTTCCCTCTGCTGAGTCCATATTGAATATTATTTCTTTTGACCCAGAAGGCAGGAATGCACTTGCCATCCTCTTAATTGTCAGGTTGCTTAGACAACATTAAGATGTCTGTTTATTTGTTCTTGGTCTTTTCCTTCATATTGTGTAATGGAGACTAAGAACTTTGCGAATCCTCTCGATCCACCGCACAAATTAATCTCATTTTGATCCTCAAAAGGATTTACTGTCTTGGGTTTCATATCAATTTCGATTTATAAAGTCATTTTAAGTTTCTTTTGCTCCTTCTTTGTCTGTATCTTTTCCCACTTTTATGTGGGGTCGATGTTTCTGGCCAGCATTTTCCATCTACCCATCTTCTTATCCTCCTCTTCCTTCTGATTCTTGTTAGTATGTTGTTTCTTCTTTTCCTCCTCCTTTTCATTTTCCTTCTCCTGCTTCTCATTTCCATTCGCCTTTTCCAGATTCTTGGTATTCGTTTTTTTTCTTATTTTCCTCTTTTCCATTCCCCTTCTCTTTCTGCTAACTTTATCTGTAATCCCCGTGCCAATCTAGTATGGGAATCATCTCTCTCAAATTGAAGATTCTTTTGCAACCTCATGCTGACTTTTCTGTACAATCTCCTTACACATGCTGCCATCTTAAAAGCTTGTTTTTGTCAGGTATTTCAACTCCTAGACGTTCTAGAAGCTCTCTAAGCATGGTTGACAATTATTTGTCATACGATGGTACCTTTTCAAATTCTACGGTTTATAGAGTTCAGTCATTGCCTCATAGACCTGCCGTGGTGCCAGGTTTTCTATCTGGTATTCATCCTTTACAAAGAACTCATATTCAGGAGGTGTTAATGTGTAAAAGGGCATCAACCATTCTTCTTTTTCAGAGTCTTCTTTTGGTAACCCTTCAAAATATCGCTCCCTGGACTCCCATTTGAATTTCACGGTGGTATGCATTATATGCAACAGACGGCACATATGGCGAAACGGGTACAGTGATTCCCTGTCAAGATACCTCTCTAGCACGACAATTTTGCAGAACCCCGGGATGTCGTCCTTTTCCTCCCATTCTTCATAATTCTTCCGAAGCATATCTTGAATATCTAGTGGTGGTTGTGAGAAGGGTAGATTTAAGAAAGGGGGGGGGGGGGGATTCTGGTGTTGTTTTTGAGAAGAGTGCCTTTAAGAAAGGGGAGGATTCTGTTGGATTTAAGAAGAGGAGGGATTCAAGTGATGAATGTGAGGAAGAACAACCAAGTGATGAATGTGAGGAGGAAGAATAAAGTGATGAATTTGAGAAGGAAAAATCTAGTGATGAACGTGAGGAGGAAGAATAAAGTGGTGACTGTGAGGAGGAAGAACCAGGTGATGAATGTGAGGAGGAAGAATCAAGTGATGAATGTGAGGAGGTCTCCTCATCCTTTCCATAAAGCCCCACCAAACGAGCGTTGATTTTATCTTCTCGTCGGAGCTCCTTTTGAAGCCTTTTGATTTCTTTGCGCTTGTTTCTAAAGCATTTGACCACCCTTTCGTGAAGAATCTCTATACGAAAACCTAAACGCTTAATTTCTATATTCAATCTTGCTATTATCTCCTCTTGTTCCTTTTGACGATTAGGGTCAGTTGTCTTCTTCGCCTGCTCTTCCTCCTGACTCCTTTCATTCTTCTTGTGATACTCCTCCTCCCTTTCCTTCTTATCTTTCAGAAACTCTTCCCACCTTTGTGTATCAAAACTTATTCTAATACCTACAGGGCACATTAAATATCTAATTGAATCAAATCCAACCAAGGGTCTAAGAATTTGATTGAGAAAGTGGCCCAAGTAGCACTTGCCACAATCGAACTTTAAACGGAAGACTTGGATGGGCATTTTTGGGTTATTGTGATGGACCACCATAACCGAGTCACATTTACGCTGCCTAGGAATGGAGTAATTTTCTCTATCCCATGGGGGAGTGCCATTGTTTATATGATCAACGATTTCTTGTTCAATGAAGGTTCCATTGAGTGGTTGCCCTGTTCTGATCTCCTTTTTTGGAGAGATTTTTGATGTTCTGTCAATACTCTCCGAATTGTTTATCTTTTCCATCAATTATTGTCTATCCTTTTTTAGCCTCTCTCTTTTTCTATTCTCTTTCTTCTCCTTGTTTAATTTTTCTTTATTTTTTCTCTTCCCCTTCTCCCCCTTATTCCTCTGATTATTGGTATTCTGTTTTTCCTCCTTTCCATTCTTCTTCTTCTGATCCTTGCTATTCTTGGTTATCCTATTTTCCTTCTTTCCATAAAGTCCCATCAAACTAGCATTGATTTCTTGTTTTTGTAGAAGCTCCTTTTCAAGTCTTTCGATTTTATTTTTATTCTCTATATTTTTTCTGACGACCTGGTTTTTAAGTCTCCTTATACAGTCTTTTAATTGCTTCTTTTCTCTCTTCAATTCTTCTATTTTCTTGTTTAGTTCTTCTTCACGATTGGGAGTAATTATCTTCTTTTCCTCCTCTTGCCTCTGATTTTTTTCATTATATTTTTTCTTCTTCTTCTCCTCCTTTTCAGTTTCCTTCTCCTTCTTCTTCTTTCCAGCCTCCTTCTTTTTCTTCTTCTCCTCCCTTCCATTCTCCTTCTCTTCCTGATTATTAAGATGTAGAAGCTCCTTTTCAAGTCTTTCGATTTTCTTTTTATTCTTCTTCTTCTCCTCCTTTTCACTTTCCTTCTCCTGCTTCTCCATTCCAGCCTCCTCCCTTTTCTCCTTCTCCTTCCTTCCATTCTCCTTCTCTTTCTGACTATGATGATGTAGAAGCTCCTTTTCGAGCCTTTCGATTTTCTTTTAATTCTTCTTCTTCTCCTCCTTTTCACTTTCCTTCTCGTGCTTCTCCATTCCAGCCTCCTCCTTTTTCTCCTCCTTCCTTCCATTCTCCTTCTCTTTCTGATTATGATGATGTAGAAGCTCCTTTTCAAGTCTTTCGATTTTCTTTTTATTCTTCTTCTTCTCCTCCTTTTCACTTTCCTTCTCCTGCTTCTCCATTGCAGCCTCCTTCTTTTTCTTCTTCTCCTCCCTTCCATTCTCCTTCTCTTCCTGATTATTAAGATGTAGAAGCTCCTTTTCAAGTCTTTCGATTTTCTTTTTATTCTTCTTCTTCTCCTCCTTTTCACTTTCCTTCTCCTGCTTCTCCATTCCAGCCTCCTCCCTTTTCTCCTTCTCCTTCCTTCCATTCTCCTTCTCTTTCTGATTATGATGATGTAGAAGCTCCTTTTCGAGCCTTTCGATTTTCTTTTAATTCTTCTTCTTCTCCTTCTCCTCCTTTTCACTTTCCTTCTCCTGCTTCTCCATTCCAGCCTCCTCGTTTTTCTCCTCCTTCCTTCCATTCTCCTTCTCTTTCTGATTATGATGATGTAGAAGCTCCCTTTCAAGTCTTTCGATTTTCTTTTTATTCTTCTTCGTTTCCTCCTTTTCACTTTCCTTCTCCTGCTTCTCCATTCCAGCCTCCTCCATTTTCTCCTTCTCCTTCCTTCCATTCTCCTTCTCTTTCTGACTATGATGATGTAGAAGCTCCTTTTCGAGCCTTTCGATTTTCTTTTAATTCTTCTTCTTCTCCTCCTTTTCACTTTCCTTCTCGTGCTTCTCCATTCCAGCCTCCTCCTTTTTCTCCTCCTTCCTTCCATTCTCCTTCTCTTTCTGATTATGATGATGTAGAAGCTCCTTTTCAAGTCTTTCGATTTTCTTTTTATTCTTCTTCTTCTCCTCCTTTTCACTTTCCTTCTCCTGCTTCTCCATTGCAGCCTCCTTCTTTTTCTTCTTCTCCTCCCTTCCATTCTCCTTCTCTTCCTGATTATTAAGATGTAGAAGCTCCTTTTCAAGTCTTTCGATTTTCTTTTTATTCTTCTTCTTCTCCTCCTTTTCACTTTCCTTCTCCTGCTTCTCCATTGCAGCCTCCTTCTTTTTCTCCTTCTCCTCCCTTCCATTCTCCTTCTCTTTCTGACTATGATGATGTAGAAGCTCCTTTTCGAGCCTTTCGATTTTCTTTTAATTCTTCTTCTTCTCCTTCTCCTCCTTTTCACTTTCCTTCTCCTGCTTCTCCATTCCAGCCTCCTCCTTTTTCTCCTCCTTCCTTCCATTCTCCTTCTCTTTCTGATTATGATGATGTAGAAGCTCCCTTTCAAGTCTTTCGATTTTCTTTTTATTCTTCTTCGTTTCCTCCTTTTCACTTTCCTTCTCCTGCTTCTCCATTCCAGCCTCCTCCCTTTTCTCCTTCTCCTTCCTTCCATTCTCCTTCTCTTTCTGACTATGATGATGTAGAAGCTCCTTTTCGAGCCTTTCGATTTTCTTATTTTCTTTTAATTCTTCTTCTTCTCCTCCTTTTCACTTTCCTTCTCGTGCTTCTCCATTCCAGCCTCCTCCTTTTTCTCCTCCTTCCTTCCATTCTCCTTCTCTTTCTGATTATGATGATGTAGAAGCTCCTTTTCAAGTCTTTCGATTTTCTTTTTATTCTTCTTCTTCTCCTCCTTTTCACTTTCCTTCTCCTGCTTCTCCATTGCAGCCTCCTTCTTTTTCTTCTTCTCCTCCCTTCCATTCTCCTTCTCTTCCTGATTATTAAGATGTAGAAGCTCCTTTTCAAGTCTTTCGATTTTCTTTTTATTCTTCTTCTTCTCCTCCTTTTCACTTTCCTTCTCCTGCTTCTCCATTGCAGCCTCCTTTTTCTTCTTCTCCTCCCTTCCATTCTCCTTCTCTTCCTGATTATTAAGATGTAGAAGCTCCTTTTCAAGTCTTTCGATTTTCTTTTTATTCTTCTTCTTCTCCTCCTTTTCACTTTCCTTCTCCTGCTTCTCCATTGCAGCCTCCTTCTTTTTCTTCTTCTCCTCCCTTCCATTCTCCTTCTCTTCCTGATTATTAAGATGTAGAAGCTCCTTTTCAAGTCTTTCGATTTTCTTTTTATTCTTCTTCTTCTCCTCCTTTTCACTTTGCTTCTCCATTCCAGCCTCCTCCCTTTTCTCCTTCTCCTTCCTTCCATTCTCCTTCTCTTTCTGATTATGATGATGTAGAAGCTCCTTTTCGAGCCTTTCGATTTTCTTTTAATTCTTCTTCTTCTCCTTCTCCTCCTTTTCACTTTCCTTCTCCTGCTTCTCCATTCCAGCCTCCTCCTTTTTCTCCTCCTTCCTTCCATTCTCCTTCTCTTTCTGATTATGATGATGTAGAAGCTCCCTTTCAATTCTTTCGATTTTCTTTTTATTCTTCTTCTTTTCCTCCTTTTCACTTTCCTTCTCCTGCTTCTCCATTCCAGCCTCCTCCCTTTTCTCCTTCTCCTTCCTTCCATTCTCCTTCTCTTTCTGATTATGATGATGTAGAAGCTCCTTTTCGAGCCTTTCGATTTTCTTTTAATTCTTCTTCTTCTCCTTCTCCTCCTTTTCACTTTCCTTCTCCTGCTTCTCCATTCCAGCCTCCTCCTTTTTCTCCTCCTTCCTTCCATTCTCCTTCTCTTTCTGATTATGATGATGTAGAAGCTCCCTTTCAAGTCTTTCGATTTTCTTTTTATTCTTCTTCGTTTCCTCCTTTTCACTTTCCTTCTCCTGCTTCTCCATTCCAGCCTCCTCCCTTTTCTCCTTCTCCTTCCTTCCATTCTCCTTCTCTTTCTGACTATGATGATGTAGAAGCTCCTTTTCGAGCCTTTCGATTTTCTTTTAATTCTTCTTCTTCTCCTCCTTTTCACTTTCCTTCTCGTGCTTCTCCATTCCAGCCTCCTCCTTTTTCTCCTCCTTCCTTCCATTCTCCTTCTCTTTCTGATTATGATGATGTAGAAGCTCCTTTTCAAGTCTTTCGATTTTCTTTTTATTCTTCTTCTTCTCCTCCTTTTC
>NC_090727.1:140215974-140270974 GCF_036898095.1 Palaemon carinicauda | reverse complement strand
AGAGAGAGAGAGAGAGAGAGAGAGAATTATTGATTTTATAGCACAAAAAAGAGGACAGAAGTTCTTTAATCCCTTCATGAGCAGGTGTAATTCTTGAGAGAGATATATTTTCTTCATTTTTGCTAGTGGTTTATTGAATGTGTATACACACACACAAACATATATATATATATATATATATGTATATATATATATATGTATATATATATATATATATATATATATATAAACAAACAGGAAAAGTTACAAAACTGAAAAAAAAGTTCACAACTGCCATTCAAATAAGGGCTACTAAAAAAATTTACCCTGGCGAGAGACTTTAATGCTCACAGGACACCTAACCAACCTAATATTTTTTAGAGATAATATCTTTTCTGCCTCAGTTTCAATGATATTAGTTCACAAACGATACAACAAAACTAATGAATGGAATAGTCGTCTTTCAATTAAATTCTAAGATAATGTAAAGTGGGTTCCAAATATCTGATCAGCATATAACTGCCATAAAATATTATTTTTTCAGTAAATTATAAAAGCTTAAAAAATTATTCAAACCAGCTAATTACCTATAATAATAATTAAATAATAAAATATATACTAAATAGAAGTATAATTGTTACAAATATCTATAAAGATAACCCACACATTAATACAGGGGGATATTAATCAAAGATTACCACAAGAGAATACGCTTTTGATAAAAATCATGTAGGAAGCCCCGTCTTTATATATGATTTGGCCAAGTCGTGAACTGGCGTGAACGATGCGTGAACGATGCGGAATGATGCGGGAAAGATGCGGAAAGATGAGGGAACGTGTCGTGAACAGTGTGGGAACTAGTCGCGCCAATTCGTGCCATGTCGTGAACGTGGGCGTGAACTTATCGTGAACTATGCTTGAACGTGTCGTGAACTTGTCGTGAACAGTGCATGAACCCTCCCAGTGCGGTGCCACCAAAAGTGGCACGCACTGGCACGCATTTTGCGTGCCAGTGCGTGCCAGAAATGCGTGCAAGTGTCAGGGGGGGCTTAAGTATCCCTTTAAGTTTCACGCTTCCAGCTCACTCAGTGCTGACAACGTCGTTTTGGATTTCGAGACTCCCCCTACTTCTTGTGAATTGGAAAAAAAGAGGGAAGTTGAATCACCTGGAAGGAAATATGTAACTGTTTTGGAAGGGAAGCATTGAGGGCTTTCTCAGACGAAAATTTATATTTTAAGAACAGCTTTAAAAAATAAAAAAATTATTATAATTGTAACTTTAGATTATAACAGGAGGGGTAGACTTGCTTTCAAATTTTGTAGTTAGCAAGGGATTCTATGCTATAAATAAAGTTTCATTTCGGTCATCTCTCTAAGCCAGTTATATAAAAATGGTATATATTAACCTTGTTACTAATCTTACGATATTTTATAATGTTATTCATTACTTCTTATAGCCTATATAATTTATTTCTTTATTTCCTTTCCTCCGGGTAATTTTCCCTGTTGGGGCCCTCGGGCTTATAACATCCTGCTTTTCCAACTAGGGTTGTACCTTAGCAAGTAATAATAATAATTATCAGCGACTAACCTCCTCTCCGACAAAGCTATGACCATGGAGAACCAGGCAAGCTAACGACCTTGAGCGCGCTCGAACCCCAGTCCGGCAGAACACTAGGCAGGGAGATTTCCAATACGCCATCACAACCCCTGCTTCCATTTTTCCATCTTGATGTCCAACCTCTTTTAACCTACTTTATAGTACATTTTCCTACCTCTCCCACTTAGTTGCATTTCAGTGCTGAATGACCTGTCGACCTGGTTCATGTACCCCAAAATCCATGAAATTAATCAAATCTATAATTTCATAATTTTATAGTTTGCCTGACGAAACTTTATTGCAAGGAATAATAACATCAAATTACTCAGTGCTGAATACATACAGCGTTGTACCTAAGAGTTTGTCGTAAGCGTGTTCTATTTTTTTTTTTTTACTGGTGGCATCAATATCACACACGTCAAGCCTACAAACTCTTTCCACAATATTCTTAAAGTACGGTTATCAATCATTTTACTTTCTTGCCGAACCCCTTTCGGTGAGGCATAATGTCATTACTACAGTATACCTCACGCGGTACACTGTAGGCATTAGTTAAAGTGTCTTTACGAAGTCTCTTCATTCCATAGGTATAACTACTTAATTCTACACCAGAATTCTACTTCTTGGTAAAGAATTGAGTTTCCAGTATACCCCATTGCAGTAAAATTCATGAAGCTGCGGTGAACTGCTTATGCTAAAGGGTAGAACATGAGGAAACGCCAAATTGTAAAGCTTAATGATTAATCTCACAATTGAATATTTATGCTGAAAAGTACACCGCTGTTAACACTTTCATGTGTTTGTGGGTTGTTTAATGAAACTGTTGAACACATTGAAAGTACATATGTGTGCTATAAAATCTTCTGTGAGTTCTCCGATTTCCAAAGATTATCTAGTGAATATACAGTATACAAACAAACTATAGCAATTAAAATGCTTGAAATAATCAGTAATACACATTGTGCAGACGCTTTGAGAAACCTTCTTCTTGTTCCCCGCCGTTATCCCTTCATTAAGTGTCGGTTGCCTGATGCGCCCTCTTCAATACCTTCTATCGAAGGCATCCTCTTCCAGCAAACCTCTTCTCTCCATATCCTCCTTCACGTTATTTTGCCACCTAATTCTTTGCCTCCCTCTTAATCTTCTCCCCATAACAAATTCTTTCCAAGCCCTCGTCAATCCCTCCCCACTATCCATCCTCAACACATGGCCACACCATCTCAGTCGTGATACTCCTATCATCTCAGTAATCTTTACTACACCTGTCATTCTCCTTATTTCATAATTTTCTAATCTTTCTAACAATGATATTCCCTTAATCCAACTTAGCATTCTCATCTCTGTTCTTTCAAGCTTTGGTTCCTCTTTTCGTCTTAAAATCCAATTTTCAGATCCATACATTAACACTGGTCTTATCACTGTGCTATAGATCTTGACTTTTACCTTGATTGGCATTTTCTTATCACATACCACTCCTGCTACCTCCTTCCACTTCTGCCATATCCTATTCTCAACTTCAGCCTCACATCCTCCCTCTTGATTTATAGTAGATATCAAGTATTTAAATTGTTCTACCTGTTTTATAACTGTTTCTCTACTTTTATGTATGGCTATCCTATCCCTATCCTTTAGAATCCGTATTCAACTAACTCTGTAAGGAAATTTTGTTACTTTATATACCTACTAACTAACACAAATCGAACCATACAAGTCTGTTGTTCAGACATATGATCAAAGCACAACACAAAAAAGATTAAATAACTTCTTTGATGATTGATATTACCCCCATTTACATTAATTGTGACATGTGTCATTAAATGTTGCAGTATGATAAGCATCCACAGTAGATACTACCCTCATAAATAAATATGTCTTGATTGTTGGTTTATCTCTGAACTATAGAAGTCAATGCAACATTAAAGAATTTACAGCCCTTATATTACCCCCTTTTACCTAATGACGTATCTCTCTAAATGTTGCATTATGATAGTCATCTACTATAGGCTACCAAAGCACTGGTATCAAGAGCAGGAATATTAATAATTGGTAATAAATTATCCCTTAGGAGTATTTTCTTAGGTAAAAAAAAAAAAAAAGTGGATTTATCATATTAATCAGTAGAAAATATTTAGAGCATGGAAAAGAAATTGGCTATGATGATACTACGATATCCATATATTCTCAGTATATAAGTTTCCTTTGATTTTCGTAAACAATACATCATACAAAAGTTTTTTTATAACGCTTGGGGTGCAGAGAGAGAGAGAGAGAGAGAGAGAGAGAGAGAGAGAGAGAGCTTTTATCACTAACGCTACTTAAAACACTTACTTTAAAAGGAACTTGTTTTGAATGCGGCTTATTTGCATGTTCATAAAAATGTGTTTTGCTACAGTGGCCTTAAAAGAGCTATTAATAGATTATAATACAGTTTCCTGCTGCGTTTGGCCACATGGAAAGACCAGCACATTGCATTAATAGCTTTATAAATATATTATTAGCCTGCTTACCTATTTTTGTCTGTCGGTCAGTAGAAAGACCTAAACAATTATTTAGGTAAATTTCACGATTCATATTCTGTGCGCATGTATACTGTAGAAAGGTGTATATACGAGCACTCATGTGTGTAGGAGGATGTGTTTGTGCTCGTGTATGTTATTATTATTATTATTATTATTATTATTATTATTATTAACTAAGTTACAACCGTAGTTGGAAAAGCAGGATACTATAAGCCCAAGGACTCCACCAGGGAAAAATATCCCAGTGAGGAAAGGAAATAAGGAAATAAATAAACTAAATGAGAAAAAATTAACAATTTGAGAAAAATGGACAATAGCAATAAATTATTTTAAAACAGTATCAACATTCAAACAGACCTTTCATATAAAAAGAAACTTAGGTCAGCCTGAACTTTTGTAGTTCTACCAATTCAACTACCTGATTAGGATGATCATTCCACAGCTTGGTTAGCTGGAATGAAACTTCTATAATACAGTGCAATAAGAATCCTTAAATATGATTCATATTTAGATTCGCTGTAAAGGATTTAGGCAACAGAACGGTATACACAAGCACCCGCAGACGCGCTGAGATACGCAGCACTCAAACAATGTTTTCAAAATAACATTTGGCCCGTGAATTCCGTTTATTTGAGTTTCTGTTATTACAGTGTTTAACCCAAACACAAAGCTTTAGTGCTTTTGGGGATTTAGAAATTACTCGAAAAGATCCTGCAGGCTATTTGGAGAAAGTCAACAGGTCGTGAAGAAATAAAAAAAAAACATATTTTCGTTTCTGGGAATTTAACTTTGTACACAGTGGGTTTGCTGCAATCTTGATAACTCAGGGTTTATATGAAAAAGAAAGAAAAAGCTCATGAGTCTATCTGAAGTTAAAAAAGAAAGTTTTATAGACTTCTTATAGCGAAGCAGATAGTAGCAAAGGTAGCCCCAGTGAAGGGGTGTGGGTAGGTGGTTAGAGGTCATGAGATTCTAAAGTTTTTTAGAGCAAAATAGAAAGTTCATGTAGATTACGAAAGGAAAGAAAATTCTAGGGACTTTCTTGAGTAGAAAGAAACCGCTTCTGAAGATTTTTAGGGGCTAAAACGTAAAAAAAATTAATTAGCTCAGGTAGATTGTACGAAAGGGCGAGGGAAGGCCCTTGAGGCTGTCCTAAGTAGAAAAAGAAAGGCTTTAAACCTTTCCAATACCAATATACAAGATCATTTGGTCCTGTTAAAAGGGAATTTAAAACTTTAGAATTTGTCAGAGTGTTAACTTAAGCTGTCTAGCAGTGAAATGAAAACCCAATGAGAATGAAATAGAAAGCACAATAGACAGTCTGAGTGAAAAATATATTTTCTCAGTACATAGTAAAACAGAAAGCACGGAAGATTCATTGAGTAGAAAAATAGAAGTCCCTCTTGTCTGTTTGATAGTAAAATCATGATGCTGTAAAGTATCACGAAAGTAGTCATGACGTAACGTAATACTTTATTTTCTATTTCATTTCCCCTATGGTTATTTTGCGCACGCACACACACACACACACACACATATATATGTGTATATATATATATATATATATATAGAGAGAGAGAGAGAGAGAGAGAGAGAGAGAAGAGAAGACGACGGATTGACGAAATAAGAAAATTTGCTGGTATAAATTGGCCTAACTTTAAATATTACCCTCACGTATGTACGTCTCCTTTTCCTTACTGGGGAGCTAACGCCCCCTCTCCTGCGACCCCCAAAATTATATTATTATTATTATTATTATTATTATTATTATTATTATTATTATTATTTTATTTAGCATTGATATTCAAAGACCAGTGTTTTTTGTTTTCATTCACGTTACATTTCCTAATGACAACAGTGTTTCGGAATAGAGGTTTCAAATAGGTTTATAAAGGTTATTTGCATTATATATATATATATATATATATATATGTATATATATATATATATATATAGAATATATATAGAATCATTAAGAGAAACTAATTTTCTTTACACATCTCTATGTGTTAAGTATGAAATTGTAGAGGAAAATTAGGGAGACTGATTTTTAAAAAATAATTACCTTAATAAGACCCGAACACCATTGATGTGAAGGTAATACCTTAGTTATTACCTTGGTTATTACTTTTAGATATTGACAACGTATACATGTGATTGTATAGGTATATAGGAATTCTGAAACATGTATAAATGTTATACAGGTATTTTATATGTATATATGTGTTTTTATGTATAATAGAAGTCATGGGTATTGAGAAATGCGATTTACGATTTGTTCACTTCAAACACTTACAAGTGTTGGCCAGAAAAAAATTGCTTTAGGAAATATTTAAAGTAATAATTTCATTGTAGTCGAATAATTTTATATATTTAGTTAGAAATTAATTATAGGAGATAGGAGATATTTAAAGTATCAATTTCAGCGGTAGTCGAATAATTTTATATCTAGAGTTAAAAATTAATTATAGGAGATAGGAGATATTTAAAGTAATAATTTCAGCGGTAGTCGAATAATTTTATATCTAGAGTTGAAAATTAATTATAGGAGATAGGAGATATTTAAAGTAATAATTTCAGCGGTAGTCGAATAATTTACATCTAGAGTTAGAAATTAATTATAGGAGATAGGAGATATTTAAAGTATCAATTTCAGCGTAGTCGAATAATTTTATATCTAGAGTTAGAAATTAATTATAGGAGATAGGAGATATTTAAAGTATTAATTTCAGCGGTAGTCGAATAATTTTATATCTAGAGTTAGAAATTAATTATAGGAGATATTTAAAGTATTAATTTCAGTTTAGTCGAATAATTTTATGTCTAGAGTTAGAAATTAATTATAGGAGATAGGAGATATTTAAAATATTAATTTCAGCGTAGTTGAATAATTTTATATCTAGAGTTAGAAATTAATTATAGAAGATAGGAGATATTTAAAGTATCAATTTCAGCGTAGTTGAATAATTTTATATCTAGTTAGAAATTAATTATAGGAGATAGGAGATATTTAAATAGCTGAAGTATAAACAATTTATACTATATAATAGTATAATAAAACGCTTTTGAGTGTAAGTGATAGCATAACAGAAAGGTCATAATACTGTCCGATGGTTGAATAGAAAACTCTTCAAATAAGCCTTATAGAAAATCAGTCAGCTCTTGAGCCGCTTCGATAATGACCCCAACCTCTTAAGGCTGTCTGATTAATATGACCTTGAAACTCTTAAGGTTCTCTGCTAATCTGACCCTAGAAATCCTAAGGCTTTCTTATAATTTAACCCTATGGCTCCTGAGGCTCATCAAAACACAATCTGACAAAAAAATTAGTAAACACTAAAGAAAGGAAGATGCATGTTTATAACAAAAACTCATATCCATGTTGAACATTATAAATATACCACAAAACAATTCGCAGAGATGTATTTTATTGGAATTTTGGTTAAAAAAAAAAAGTGAAACAAAAATATAAAAAAAAAAAACATAAAGATATTGTGTAAGACAGTCGTCTTTGCTTTTCATTTCCTGAAAACCCAAAATCAGAAACCAAACTACAACAATAGAATGTTGATTTTTGTTTTGTTTCGGGCAATAAATTTGTAAGGAAAAGCAGAGGCCATTTGCCATGTGTTAAAATTCCGCAGTCAAAATAGGAGATATAAACGTCCATTCTCCAGGTTGCAGTGACCTAAAAATAGCATTCAGTCAGACGGCCTTCGAAAGAGCCATCCAAGTTTTATCCGAAAATCCTGCCGAAGGAAAATCTTTATCCTAACCGTGGGAGGGAAGAAGAGCAGCGCCATTGGAAGCAGCAGCAGCTTTTAATGCCGAAGAACGAAGAAGAGGAAGAAAAAAATGAAGGACAAGGGAAAGAATATAAGAGCCTCCAATAGCAGCGCTCTTCAAGGCAAAGCAAGAGAGAGAGAGAGAGAGAGAGAGAGAGAGAGAGAGAGAGAGAGAGAGAGAGAGAGAGAGAGAGAGAGAGAGCATCAGGAACTTTTAAGACTAAAGAACTTAGAAAAACAAATAAGATCAAGATAAGAATTCGAAAGAGGACGAGTATTACAATCAATAGGATCCTATAAGATCGAAGAACGAGGAAGGGAAAGGAAAAAGAGAGATAGGATAAATGCGCAGTTTAAAAGTTTGAGGGAACAATTTATCCATTGAGAACTTAGCCGCTTCCTCAGTAAATCTTTAATTACTCTGGGACGACGCTTCATTGCATCCACCGAAAGTTAAAGACAATTATCACCGGCGTGAATTCTAACTCGTTCGGAATGGAGGGTGAATGGAATGTCAGAGAGAGAGAGAGAGAGAGAGAGAGAGAGAGAATGGCCCAAAAACATGAAATTAGAACTTTTACGAAGTTGTCGAAAAAAGTTTTTTGTCAGGGGTAGTGCAATCAGAGCAGCTCACATGGTTCACTGTAAAATTACTAAAGGGCATTTGCAACGTTCCTTCAGCCCTAGCTGCACCCACTTTTCACCCTTCTGTTTTACCTCCGTTTTTTATTCCCTTCTGATATCTTGCTGTCCATCTCCGAGTATTTCTTCATAGTAAATAGGATAAGGCTTTACCCTGTTATAGCTATGAGTTGAGTGGTCTCCCAGACCCCAACGTCGGTTGCTATATGCCAAATGCTTTAATATTTTTATAAGAAAATAATAAATCATGGGATATTCTATGAATACAGGCATCTTTTAGGGAGCAAGTCATTCAGACCATATGGTAAGGTAATGTTTAGACTATGAAGCCTTTAGGTGCCTTTTAAATATTCAACCAATCGTATTTCGTTATCTAATACCTTTGACCAAAGAATCACAAAACTGGACTAAATCTCATTGAGAAATTGCACTAGGTGGTTTTATACTTTTTCAAATAACATGTCAAACAATCTTCATTATTGTTCATGAGGAAATTCTCTCCCATATTGCTTATCATACTCAACTCAACAAAAATTGGCTGATATGACAGGGCACCTGGATTTAAACATTCCTCTATTGGAGCCACGTCGCTGATCATATGGTTGCTTTTCTTTCTCCAACCACTCCACCTGTCTCTCTTTCTTTCTCTGGTTTTATACAAATGGGTGTATTTCCGAAGTTGCATCCGAAATTATTCAGACTTTTTATTCCATGCTAACATTTTGTCTGCATAACATTTTCCTCCCATCCTAAAGCCAACGCTCGTATGCCAGATGTTGCCGCTGCACATACTGTGACATTCACTCTCGTGATGGACCGTTCTCTGCTACAAGCTTGCCTTATGTCCAACTTCAGAGCCAAGCAAAGGCAGTTCTCCTCAACGAGATCACGTAGTTCTTGGGAGAGAGAGAGAGAGAGAGAGAGAGAGAGAGAGAGAGAGAGAGAGAGAGAGAGAGAGAACAGTTGGAGTGGTTATCTGTGGAGACGTGGGTTGCTGTGGCCTGATTGGTAACGTCTCTGCCTGCTGTTTGCCAGTAGGGGATTCGAGTCCCGCTCAGCCTCGTTAGTGCCATTAGTGTCTGCTACCTTACCATCCTTGTGAGCTAAGGTTGGGGGTTTGGGGGAGCCTATAGGTCTATCTGCTGAGTCTTCAGCAGCCACTGCCTGGCCCTCCCTGGTCCTAGCTTGGATGGAGAGGAGGCTTGGGCGCTGATCATATAATATATGGTCAGTCTCTAGGGCATTGTCCTGATTGCTAGGGCAATGTCACTGTCCCTTGCCTCTGCCATTCATGAGCGACCTTTAAAACCTTTTAAAACCAATGGGGGAATCCGTTTCACACCAAGAGCCCTCCCCTCGTGGTCATTTCTCGCTGCTTCAAGTATAAAATGTTTTTGAAAGGCTTAAAGAATTTTCTGAATGGCTAAATGTGATAGAAGTATTAACGATCTATTGAGAGAGAGAGAGAGAGAGAGAGAGAGAGAGAGAGAGAGAGAGAGAGAGAGAGAGAGAGAGAGAGAGCAGTTGGAGTGGTTAACTGTGGAGACGTAGCACCAGTGGGGCAATCCGTTTCAAACCAAGCGCCCTCCCTTCTCTGTCATTTTTTGTTGCTGTGAGTATAAAAACCTTTTGAAAGACTTAAAGAATTTTCTCAACAATAAATTTTATAGATGTATTCACGATCTATTGAGAGAGAGAGAGAGAGAGAGAGAGAGAGAGAGAGAGAGAGAGAGAGAGAGAGAGAGAGAGAGAGAGAGAGAATATTAATGGAGGAAAACGCGTGTTTACCTGCTAAAGCCGGACTAATTGTGTTTATAGAAGAATAATGCCCTCTAAAGTTTTTGTAATTATGTTAAAACAAAATTAAAACAGAATTTGTCCAACGAAAACATTAATTTTCTATCTTAATTTGATATAACTGCGAGTGTTTAAAAGTCAACGAGAAAATAGAAAAACTTTTATTTTGATGAAGGATTATTTAAAAGAAAAATATTGTTTGTAAGAGATTATACACAACGTTTTTAATTCCTTTGTTCCCCTCCGAGGTTTTTCCTTTGCCGCTCACACTACTAAGATTTAGCTATCAGTCACATCTGCAAGAAACATATTTCTATGTTGTTTTGTTTTCTTTTGTTTAGTCTCTAAGGCAGTGTCCCTAATCATGTACATGGTATTTAAATATTACAGCTTTAGGTTCAGTGAATGGTGAGAGTTCTACTGTATATAAAATGTTATTTTCATATTCTAAAGATTAAATTTCCGATGAAGTTACTAAGCATGACGAACCATTTCCTCGAATCGATTCGAACTATTTTGCGTCACGGTCCTCATTATGACTTATACCTACTTCAGCTTGCAACAGCCTCGTAAGAACTGTTAAAAAGTTTCGGAACATTAATTTCCTGGAAGAGGTTACTACCTCAAGACCTTGATACATCGGGAATCCGTAGCGTATCTTCTGAAGTTCTGTACTTATTCGTTGGTTCCTGTTTCCCATCTTCCATCTCTGTGTACAACGTCTTTGAACTTTGCTTTATATTACAACAGCAGGGTTTTCCTATAGACGGATCTGACCCCTGAATGTCCTCTGTAGCGAGTGTTTTTATGTTGAACAGACTGATATAAGTCTCGTTTTATAGTTTATATATGAAAGATCTTTTAATATTGTGGCTGTACTTTATTTATTTCCTCGTTTCCTTTCCTCACAGGGCTAATTTTCCCCTTAGGAGCCCTTGGACCTATTGCCGTCTGTTTTTCCAACTAGGGCTTAGCTACTACTACTACTACTACTACTACTACTACTACTACTACTACTACTAATAATAATAATAATAATAAGGCCACCATGGCAGTGTGTCATATAACCCAAAATTGTAATCTAAATCACATCAAATGCCCCTAACCTTAGGGATTATCATGGGACCTTATTCTTATGGTAATCTAAAACAGTGGCCACTCATCCATGTCAAATCTTAACGAGAACTTATTCCACTGATTTGGAGACTTGTGAACCATGTCTTTTCACCATTATTAAATCAGAAAGTAATATCAAGTAGCATAAGTCCCTGGATTCTTTATTTGATAGACAAAAGAGTCTTGGAGATACTTAAAGAGGAACAACTGAAAGACAAAAGATTAAACCCTATTATTATTGCTTATGTTTATATTTTTGGGAGAGTATGAATAGTGAGAAGAATGTATAACAATAATCTCTCTCTCTCTCTCTCTCTCTCTCTCTCTCTCTCTCTCTCTCTCTCTCTCTCTCTCTCTCTCTCTCTCTCTCTCTTCTTTTTGTCTTAGTGAAGCACGTACTGTATATATATATATATATATATATATATATATATATATATATATATATATATATATATATATATATATATAACAATTTCAATATCAAAATAATTTGAGTAGTTTCATGATAATAATCATTCTCTCTCTCTCTCTCTCTCTCTCTCTCTCTCTCTCTCTCTCTCTCTCTCTCTCTCTCTTATTTTTTATTTTTTGTATACATAAATTAAATGTTACCGGCGTCAATGACCTTAGATGTCAGGATGCCTGAAAACTTTAAATCAATCAATCTCTCTCTCTCTCTCTCTCTCTCTCTCTCTCTCTCTCTCTCTCTCTCTCTCTCTCTCTCTCTCTCCTTATTGGATGATATAGTCCAAAGCAGGTTTCCCTATTTACGTTACCAGTTCCACTTTAATGTTGGAGGCCTTCTTGTACAATGCAATATCCAAATATACATTTAATTACATAAAAAATTTGATGAATTACATGAAATATATTGTTCAAAATTACTATACATACAAATCCGCTTGCCATTCATATATCTATCTATTTTCATACATGTGTGTATATATGCACACACACACACACACACATATATATATATATATATATTTATATACACACGCATATATATATATATACACATATATATGTATAAATATGACTATATATGTACACATATATACACACACACACACACACACACACATATATATATATATATATATATATATATATATATATATATTATAAATGTTATATATATACATACATACATACACACACACACACACATATATATATATATATGTATGTATATATATATATATATATATATATATATATATATATATATACTAGTGTACCTGAACCATCAAAAATTACTTTTAAGTATTTAGATAGATATGCGCACTAGCGCTCAAGTCCACACACATACAGATTCAATCGTTGCCACCTTCTTCCCCTATCCTGACTACAATCCGCTGGTTCCGCAATTTGTGGGAGAATGGAGTTTCCAAGTGTATCTCTAGGGGTACCCCTTATTACCAGGGTATGACTACGGCTCTCGCCCCTCAGTGTGACAGGATAGACATCATAGATATATATATATATATATATATATATATATATATATATATATATATATATATATATATATATATATATATATATATATATATATATATATATATATATATATATATATATATATATATATATATATATGTATCTATCTATATATAAGTATATATATATATATATATATATATGTGTGTGTGTGTGTGTGTGTGTCCGTGCGTGTGTGTGTGTATAGGCCTATAGTCAGACACCTGCTCTTTATCATATAGGTGAGATATGTAATAAAACACAATGAAAATTAAAATACTGAGTGAATCCTGACAGGCTTTTTCTCCACGCCTTCATCTAGAATCTAGATGATGGTTGCAATGGTGTGACAAGAGTTGTCTATAATCGGATTATGTGATTGAACCGCAAGTTGACGTAGTTACTATTTGGAGAGGGAAGTGAGGAAATATTTTAAGAATAATTAATAGAAATGAATTGGTTAAGAAGGAAGCGTAAAGAGCGTGTAAGGGGAAAATGGATGAAGTGTAAGCTGGGCTTTAAGCAACTGATGAATGGGTCATTGGGTCAGTTAGCAGTGATAGTGGGTATACAAGGACAAAACGATGGCTGCAAATTTCAGTGGGTGGAATGTAGAGATAAAAGGATTAGTATAGATTATGAGATTATCAGAGGTGTTGTTGCATGGTAGGAAAGAAAAGAGTATGAGTAGGATAGTCAAAAATAAAGCCAAAAAATGCAAGTAACAAAAAATGAAGAGAAATGGGTAAAAACTTCAAGGATTATAAAGTTTTTTTTTTTTCATAGAAGCAAATGCAGAGAGGAAGGTTAATGAACCCTCAGATCTCATAATGAAATATGTAAGTAGATAGGTGCTGTAGAATGCAAGGGCAGACCTACAGTAGGTCGATGAAGTGGGTATTTTGAAAGTTTTTTGTTTGATGGAGAGAAAAGACAGAGCTGTGTGATAATTCTTTAAAGGGTTACAGTGAGAATTGAATTACTTGTACAAGTAAGTGCTAAGGCTATTAGAAATATGATTAAGAAGATGGAGAAAAGAAAGACGCCTGCGTTGATGATATTACGAGTGAGAAGAGGCTAACTAGAGTTTGTAAACTGTATCAAGGTTTCATATGAATTGGTGAAGGCATAATTTCTCTAAGGTATAAAGATAAAGAAGGTAAGGCTGATTGTAAGAATATTAGAGGCCTGATTTTGATTACCCAACCAGAGAAGGTGTATGGTGATATAGTAGTTATGAAAGTAATACAGGTGACAGAAGGCTAATGGGGCAATGACATTGTGTAATGGGTTTAGACAAGGAGAATGGTGCGAGGATTAATTGCTTGTGAAAAGTTTGAAAGCAAAAAGAAAAGGTTGTGTGTGACATGTATGATTGTTTTAATTACACATTTCTCATGAGGCCTCATAAGACTTCTCATGGCATAGAATATATAAAGTAAATAAAAGATATATGAGAATATATAAGTAAAAAAAAAAAGAAAAAAAAGTCATTTGATTATTCTTTATAGATTAGTTATACCAAATTGCTAAGATTCGTAAAATATTAATAATTTCAGTAAAGTTCAAGAATTCTCTTTTCAACCCTTATCACAGAATTTTAGAACATTCTAGTGTTTAAAGAGAAACCGTACCGCTTCCTTTAAGCGTAATGCCTCCACTATTTCATTCTAGGTAGGCATTTACATATACTTTTATTTATTTGTGTAATTTATTAGTGCGGTCGGGTGGCCAGACATGAAATGAATGATTTTGAAAAAAAAAAAAAAAATACCAAAGATGATTTATGATTACTAATTCAAAAAAATTATATAATGGAAAAGTTTACAAGATATAATATATAATTCCTAACTTTTATTGAGATTAGTTAGCGGGTAATTTAAAATTAATGCCAGGGACATATTCTTTGTGTAAGTTTTTTTTTTCTTTTTTTTTTCTCAGTGAACTGATTGATAAATAATTGAAAGAGGGATTATCGGAATGCTTATTGAATAGCAAAAATTATTGGGATTTTTCCCTTGAACTGCGAGTGGCTCATTTTTTGATAATCAGTAATTTGATTTTTGAACAAATCACCACACGTTCGTTCTGTCTAATAAAAATGTACGTAATTTTTATTCCCCCGTTTGTATAATTATTTTCTGAAGGGGCTTGGCCATCTTAGATTGACCATTCATCCAAGGAATATGAAAAATAAAGAATACACAAAAGGCATGTAGTGTCATGGATAGTTTCAATAATTCTAAAGGTACATATATATATATATATATATATATATATATATATATATATATATATATATATATATATGAAAAAGAAAACCATATTTCTTTTGCAAGAAAAGAATCACCTTTAGTACTGCCGGCAGCACCCAAGCTCCGATTGAAATTCTCCCCATTCAGGAAGCACCCAAACTTCCCCATCGTTTGGCTTCCCCACGCCGTACTTTTGTTATCTGGTATCCCATCGGTACTAGAAGACTTGCTCTAGAATCTTCTATGGCATGACCGAAAGGAGTGTTTTCAAGGAAAACAATTTGGAAGCAGGATATAAAAAAACTCCTTATATGGCAATGTCAATTAGCTCCACCCACTCATAGTTATATGAGGAACGAGATTGGAATGAGCTAGGAAATGTTAAGAAAACAAGAGGTCGGACAGAGTTAGTTTTCCGATGGAAGTATCCTCTTTCAGTTTAGATATCAACCACTTATCTCCAAACTCCATATAGGTATTTTATTGTTCTATTTTTAAGCTAGTTCTTATTTTTAGTATCTTGAATTAATCAATGCCATTTGAAAGTAATGGAGAGGCAACATTAATCTTCTTTGTATGTAAGATTGTGTATAAACGTGTTGTGTATCTTTTGCCTGTTTCTTTATATTCATTAAACATATTTCATTTGCTGTTGTCAAATCCATTTAATTTTGAAATTGAAAGAAGCTGTAACTATTCTGGAATCGTAACATGTACTGCAGACTGTAGTGAACTACAAAGAAGATATCGGTCAAATAAATTTTATCAAATGAAAAAAACAATAACAGCAAACAAATACAGTAAGAAAAAGCCTAATAATTATAAAAGAATGGCAATGATATAAGTCTATGAAGAGATATTGCCTTTTATATCTAGGCAAAAATCTATCATATAATAATAAGGGTGATGTCACTTAGAAGATGATGATGATTATTGTATGTTATTGAAAGAATTCTCACTCTTGAATTGCTTTACCTGGCTAGACCCCATGAAGAGGTGGGAGCTGTGCCATCTCCTTACCTAACAATACGTAATGTATATATTACTTTAGGGTCTTTGCACTTTTCCTTGGACACCTAGTTGCAGCTGCTTATTAGATTTATACCCTTAGACTTTACCTCTGATTACGCTCTCCTATCACATATCTTGCTGTCCATCATTTCGGTATGTGCTTCTTATTGCTAAAATGGAGGCTTCTTACAGCTACTCCTCTGTGCTGAATGGCATCCCCGGTACCAAACTGGATTTATGAATTTTATGCTATGGCACATGTTGCACAAATTCATGAGTCGATCAAAATCTGGAATGTTCAATCAGTATGGTTAACAATTATTCTTAGGAAGTATGCGAAAGAATGGTTCAAGAGTAATAACAAAGAAGGTTATATTGCAAAGACGTATTGCCAAGAATAATCTGAGGAATTAAAATTAAGAACATTCAAAGATGTAAGGATTAAAAACTTCACAAGAAAGTTTGATCAAGAATATTTTACAGATACATAATCGAGAATATCTCAAAGAAGTGAACTCTTGAAGAGGGAAAGAAATTACAGTAAAAAAAACCACATGATATTAAGAATATCATAATGAATTAATGTTGAAAAAGCTACCAGTAATCAAGAGTAAGAATATTCCAAAACTATATGACAAAAATTATTCCTAATATCGTGAAAATTATATTTTAAAGCATCTTGATTATAAACATTCTTAACACTAGAATAATTGCAATATTTTAAAGAGTGAAATGAAATACTCAATGTTGTTGCTAGATGCAGACGGGCAGTCTTCTTTTGAACAGAGGGGAATGCCATCACTTAAAGGGGAATTCCCAATGAAAGCTCCCCCAACCAAATTTTTCCCCTTATGATTGTTAAAATTCTATGGCTATTCAACAAAAAGTTCCCAGCTGAAAGCCGACAGAAGAGGGAGGAAAAATGCTTTAGCAAGAATAGTAAATGTTACAAGAATAGACAGTGATGACATTATAAAAGAGAGAGAGAGAGAGAGAGAGAGAGAGAGAGAGAGAGAGAGAGAGAGAGAGAGAGAGAGAGAGAGAGAGAGAGTTTAGTTCAGATTTTCTTTGAAATAAGGTTAGATATGTATTGTGAAAGAAGTTTAGGAAGGTAAGGGACTTAACATCCAGGAAGTGCAAGACTGCATGCAAGATAGGGCTGAATGGAAAAGAATGTGAAAGAGGCTTCTACGCCTCCCTGATGAGCCACCTGTGTTGGTGCATATAATGACCAATGTTGTGGGAATTTGTCATTTTTAGTTACGGGACTTACAACAAAGTCATGCCAACATCAAGTATATTATCGTTTATTCTAGGACAGATGATACTTTGATCTTGAAATTGAAACTAATATTTAATAAAGAATATTGTAGGCTTTTATTCCAAACGGTTCAAATGGATATGTTCCTGGAAATAGATATATTTCAATTGTTTACCGATTGTAATCGTGTACCATTTAGATGAAAATGTCTCCTACCTTTCCATTCACAAGGAGTGGCTATATATCAGATTTTTGTGTAAGTTTATCAGTTAATCACAGGCAGTGGTCTCCGTCCAAAATGTGACCAGCAAAATTTCATAAATTACTCAATTTTTTTTTTCATCCTATCCTACTAGCTTATGCAGTTTCTCTTCACCATCCCAAATCAACACAGTCCAAATCATTTTATTTTCCAATTCACATTCCCTTCCTTTTTATTATTGGCTCCCTTTTGTCTCACATTATTCTTAGCTCTCCTGTATATCTCGTACGACTGCACATCATCTTTTATTTTATCATAAAACTACATCTCAGACCATCTCTTTTGTTCCTTTACTAAACCTCTTATGTTTTTGTCCTGCAGCTTTCTACTTCACTACCTCTTTTTTTCATTCATTTATCCACCAACACTCCTTAATGACACCATGACCTCAATGAGGAATTTAAAAAAATCTTCTTTCGGTAATTTCTTCTTTCTTTTGTTGCCACGTCAGGAGTTCATCCAGCATCTTTTCCTATGCTATTAGCACATTCGTTCTTTTCCCCACTTACCCTTTCCAATTTTATTTATACATCTCATAAATACCTGAACTTTTGGTACAATCTTAATAATAATCTGGTCTACCTCAGTCATTGTTCGTCGTCCCATTACCTCCGTGAATTTGTTCTTCCATTTACGTTTTACTAATAGATCTTGGAAACTCTTTTTACTCGCCATTTGATCTTTGTTAAGTGTGTGTACATATATAATTTACATTACACACACACACACACACACATATATATATATATATATATATATTATATATATATACATATATATATGTGTGTATATATATATATATATATATATATATATATATATATATATATATATATGTGTGTGTGTGTGTGTGTGTGTGTAAATGTGTGTATATGTGCGTGTATCTGCATATGTATTAGTTTTGGGATACTCTTTTTATGTTTGCAATCAAAGGAGAATTTTTGATAGATTTCCCTTTTGGCAGGAAGCATCAAGATCTGAGAGAGAGAGAGAGAGAGAGAGAGAGAGAGAGAGAGAGAGAGAGAGAGAGAGAGAAGGGGGTGACTTTAGTATAGGAAGCCAATTTTCTGTAAAGGTAAATGTAAATTAGTTTTTTTTTGCTGCCTCTTTCGTTTTAATCATGGGTCTGTGAAATTTATATATTTATATATAAGACTGTGTATATAAGCAATATATATATATATATATATATATATATATATATATATATATATATATATATATATATATATATATATATATAATCATCATTATCATTTCCTCCTACGTCTATTGATTTCGCCAGTCGTCTCTACTTGAGCCTTTAAATCAATGCTTCTCCATTCATTATCAAATTTACGCTTAATAGATCTCATCCATATAGGCCTGGGTTTTGCAACTCTTCTAGTGCCTTGTGGAGCCCAATTAAACGTTGGGTCATCTAATCTCTCCTGGGGACTGCGAAGAGCATGCCCAAACCATCTCCATCTACCCCTCACCATGACCTCATCCACATATGGTACTCGAGTAATATCTCTTATAGTTTCATTTCTAATCCTGTCCTGCCATTTAATTCCCAATATTTTTCTGAGCGCTTTGTTCTCAGATCTACAAAATATGTTGGATTTTGTTTCATTGTCATACCACGATTCTTGTCCATACAGTAACACCGATCTCACTAAACTGATATATAGCCTGATTTTTATATGTAATTCTAGGCGATTTGATTTTCAAATTTTTCTCAACCTAGAATTGTCTGATTTGCTCTTTTTAATCTTTCATTAAACTCCAATTCTAAAGATCTTGAACTGGAGATCATACTTCCGAGATATTTAAAAGGTAAAGGTGTCTGGTTTCAGTTCCAATTTCATCACGATAGATGCTCACCAGAACGTCAGCCGGGCAAGCCCAACCCCCCCACTGTGAGCCAAACCACAGTAGTGGCCTCCCCAGTAAACAGTTTAAACTTACGGTCCCAGGCGGGGATCAATCTGCTGCCATGCGTATGCGAAGCGAGCACGTTACCGCTGTACTAGCCAGGAGGCTAATGTGTCTACCTTATTAAATCTTTCTCCTTCCAATGATATTTCATCTTCCATTGCATATTCCGTTCTCATCATCTCTGTCTTTCTTCTATTTATCTGGAGGCCAACCTCATGTGGTATTTCATGAATTTTGGTAATCAAGAATAGCAAATCCTGTGGTGTTCTGCTAATAAGAACAGCGTCATCAGCATACTCTAGGTCAGCTAATTTCCTATTACCAATCCAGTCTAATCTTTCTCCATCATCACCAACTATTCTATGCTTTACAAAATCCATGAGGAGGAAAAAAAAAACATAGGTGTTAACACATTCCCATGGAGTACTCCACTGCTCACTGGAAATTCTTTTGATAGGACTCCACTAAAATTAACTTTGCACTTGTTATGCTCATGAACAGACTTAATTAAATTTACGTATTTAAGAGGGATTCCATAGTAAAGTAGGACTCTCCACAAAATTGGCCGGTGCACACTATCAAAGGCTTTTTCATAGTCCTCAAATGCCATCTAAAGTAGATTTCTATATTCTACACATTCCTGTACATCTTAAAAAGAAAATTTGGTCAGTACAACTTCTGCCTTCTAAAGCCTGCTAATACATCTCTCAGCTTTTCATCAATCTTTCTCTCTAGTCTCTAAAATAAGCATACTACATGTTTTCATGATAACTGATGTAAATGTGTTGCCTCTATAATTATAGCAATCAGTCAGATCTTTTTTTGGCCATTTTCACTTACTCTTATAACTCCCGTTCATCAGGTTTTGCTTCTTCATGCCACATTCTACAAAATAATTTTGTAAGTATTCTGTGGGTCACTTCATTTTCGGCCAATATCATTTTGGCAGTTATTTCATCATATCCAGGGGGCTTTCCATCTCTTGAGTTTTCTAATGATAGCTCCGACTTAAAAAAAAAAAAAAGGTAATTCATGCATGGCCACATCAAGGTCTTCCTAAGCTTCAGATATATCAATCAAATTATTCCCTTCATATCTCCTATTCAGACCTCACTGAAATGTTCCATCCAATGTTGCCTTTCTTCATCTTCTGGTATTATAACAGATCCATCCCTCCTTTTGATGAGTATATGCTTCTTCTTTATTTCCCCCGATAGATTCCATTAATAATTCTATTAGTGATTCTAACATCACAACCACTCCCTAAATTCATAGCTTTATCAGCTTCATCTGCTTTCCTGTCTAAATATTCTCTCCAGTCATTCCTGACTTTTATTTTGACCTAACTATCAATACTGGAATACTTAGCATGCTCTACCTTATAATTTTCATTATTCCTCGAAAACATTCAACAATCAATTTCTGTCTTCGTCTCCTTTTTATAGTATCCCAAGTATCATTTGATATCCATGGTTTTCTCCTTGTAACTCCATGTCCCAAAACCTTCACTACCAACTGACTGATATATGGTCCTAATATCATACCATTCTTCATTAATTGTCTCCCCTTCGTTTCTTAAAGTCTCTAAGACTGCAAATTGATTCTACATTCAATTGCAAATGTTTCTCTGTACTCATCTTCTAGAAGCTTAGTTGTATCAAACCTAGGTATTCCATTTCCATTTCTGCTGGGTGCTTTTAATCTTAATTTCAGTGTGTCGATGAGGAGCTGGTGATCACCACCAATAGCTGCATCTCTATATTCTTACATTTCTCAGAGTTCTCCTTCTCTCTTTATGAAAGGTTATGTGATCTGTCTGCTTTTTGTGCTTGCCACATGGTGAAGTCTATGTATATTTGTGGATGTCCTTGTACTGGAAAAGAGCATCTTCAATAACTTGACTGTTTGTTGAACAAAAGGTTATAGAATATACTCCATTTTCTACCTTGATTATTCCTTCCAACTTTAGCATTGATGTCACCAATCACAAATTTTCATATCTCTCTAGGACTCATCTATTACACTCTGCAGTTCTTCTATAGATTTCGTCTTTCCTTTTTTCCGGGGAATCATTTGTTGGGGCATAGCAAACTGTAATACTCATATTGCACTGTTTTGATTTAATCCTCGTTAGTAATAATCTACTATTTATAGCTCTCCATTCTGTCAATGCTTTCTGCTCTTGGTGTCATCATCATCCCTACCCCTTCTCTTCCAACTCCATCTGTTCTTTCTGAATATATATGTATGTATGTATATATATATATATATATATATATATATATATATATATATATATTCAGAAAGAACAGATGCAACCCCTTCTCTTCCAACTCCATCTGTTCTTTCTGAATATATATATGTATGTATATATATATATATATATATATATATATATATATATATATATATATATATATATTTATATATATGTATATACACACATACATAGATATATATATATATGTGTGTATATATATATATATATATATATATATATATATATATATATATACTGTATATATTGCCGTGGTCTAACATTTCCCTACCAATCCCCTTACATCGAGTTTCACTTAGGGCCAAGATATTCAAACTATATTTCGTAAATTCATTCTTCAATTGGTCTATTTCCCCAATCTGATTCATGGTTCTAACATTCCAATTACCAATGTTTCAATATTCCTATAGTATTTATAAACCAGGAGATTCTCAGCACCTCGCTACGCCCGGGACTGCGGTGCATTGTGTCATCTCTTTTCATTGACTGATCAGTTCTCTAGAGGATTCATTGACTAAATTCATCAAAGGATATCCATTTACTTGTGATGTGCAGTGTCTATCTAAGGCAAGTGACTCCTGTCGGTTCTTACTAATTCCAAGAAGATCATCCACCGGGCATCAGGAGTAGCAGCCGATGAGACAGTTTGTCTATCGTCTTAAACCTAATCCGTCACCCTGCTGCCAGTGACTTCATCGAGAATTATTAGGGGGCATTTCCTCCACCAGGTTACTCATCCGCTTAAATAACCGTTGGCAAACATGGATTGCTGAGTACCGCCATGCACGGTATGTAATTTTTTACAAACTTCATAAATAGGTGAACTAGACAGCTGACCCAATCTATCCTATAGCCTTTGCAAACGCTAGAAATAAAAATGGAATGCTGAGTAATGGTACAAATATCCCAGATTATATTCCTACATTTTGCTATAATTTCAGAATAAATGTTCTCGTAAAATCTGTTCCTTCAGCTATAACAATCAATTTAGAATAAAAGTATA
Organism: Palaemon carinicauda; assembly: GCF_036898095.1. NCBI lineage: Eukaryota > Metazoa > Arthropoda > Malacostraca > Decapoda > Palaemonidae > Palaemon > Palaemon carinicauda. Next base: position 140,248,061 of record NC_090727.1, on the reverse strand, counting down.
CTTAGTACTTGTTCTTACGGTTATACAGTTTTTACCTAGAATTGTTTTTTTCCCCAACTTGTTTTAATATTGAAATAAAACTGGATTTAACATCTATTCTACTAGTTATATTATTGCTTAAGAATAAAATATTATTTAGTGAAATTATATATATGATATATTAACGCATTTTAACTCACATACGTATAATTTTGATAATCTTACGACGAAATGATGTGACTCCAGATATAGATTAAATATTCTCTTTTATCCCCTGAAAGTCACAGGATTATCTCGGGGTTTGAATGCCTCGTTGAGACCTCTGGAGAAAATGACCCGACCTCTAATAACGTTTTCACCAGGCTGTATTAGGACTCATCCGGTCTCAGGGGACTGCGTGCATAAGTTGGACAGAGAGAGAGAGAGAGAGAGAGAGAGAGAGAGAGAGAGAGAGAGAGAGAGAGAGAGAGAGAGAGAGAGAGAGAGAAATTAGGTGTGAAATCTTCTCCAGTTGAAACAGGCACACAGATGACAAATTTCGATATAAAAATATTTTATGATTTCTCTCACTGAATAAAATTTTTCTGCTTCCGTATATGTTGTCTTTCAATTGTAAGCATGGCTGGGACCTTGACTTTATCTTTTCGAACTTTAGGTTATATTATTATCCTTATTATTATTACTACTTGCTAAGCTACAACCCTAGTTGGAAAAGCAGGATGCTATAAGCCCAGGGGCTCCAACAGGAAAAATAGCCTTGTGAGGAAAGGAAAGAAGGGAAAATGAAATATTTTAAGAACAGTAACAATATCAAAATTAATATTTTCTATATAAACTATCAAAACTTTAACAAAACAAGAGGAAGAGAAATAAGATAGAATAGTATTCCCCAGTTTACCCCCAAGCAACAGAACTCTATATTGTATATACTGTATATTCTGGCTAAGTTGGCTTTTCAATATTATTTACGAGGCATGCAAAAAGCAACAAGGGCATTGCTATGAATTAATTACTTTGCGTACACATTTGGTTCCATCCTGTCTCTATGGGAATGGGACGGTTCGGCGTTACCGTTTCGGTGTAGGCGATTCGGCATAGGAATTTTTCGGCGTAAAGCACGGTTTACACGCTACGATAAATTGTAGCTATTTATTGTAATGAAAAGGTTGTTACAATTTGTCGTTACGTGTAAACAGGAGATCGTAGGGATTTATTGGAGTTGGAATTGGATTGAGTGGTTGGTGCCAGCAGGCTCAAATCTATATGCATCGTAACGACAAGTTTGAACGTGTAAATAAGGTTCCAAGATATCGTTACAATCTAGCTCATTTTCAGATTGACTGCTGAAGTGTGAAGTCCTGGTGCGCAATGTTTCTTTCATGACGGTCAAGTGAAGACTAAAAACATTGAATTAAAAATCGTTGCATGTAAACTCTCTTTCAATCATTCAATAGATCGTTACTATCTCAGTGTTCAACAAATCGCTACAATTTATCGTAGCGTGTAAACCATGCTTAAGGAGAGTCGGCGTTCAGTTAGCGCTTGGTTGTTATAATTATCGAATTATCCCATTTAACATCTAATAAGAACCCATACGTCTCTCTCTCTCTCTCTCTCTCTCTCTCTCTCTCTCTCTCTCTCTCTCTCTCTCTCTCTCTCGTTTAGTTCAGTATAAGGAAAAAAAAAATTCAGTCGTGTTAACCCTTTTATTCAAATTGGAAGCAGAAATTTCATCAGAACGTGGAAGAAACAAAGCGATACACGATGGATATCTATATTTTTTTACACAAATAGCAAGGGTGATCCTACATTGAAGTTTTTGGCGATGTGATAAAAAAGATCTGTGTAAAGTAAGAATACACATGAAGGATGGAAAAGTGATTCGCCAATTGAATGAATACACCCATCAACCATCTGCTGCAAAAAGTAGAGGTTGAAAAGATAAAAACTGGTGTTAAGAAAAGAAGTGCCGAAACTCTGGAGCCACGAACCGTTGTGGTAAATGAATGTTTAACTGGGGCTTCTGCAGCTACTCTAACTTTAGCTCCATTCCTTCCTGATGAACTAATACCCATGTTCCATTGGTTTGAAGATTTTTATATTGGACGACAGAATAGACGTGGAAATGCAAGAATGGACCCTATTTTCCCTCCTGAAATATGGAACCTTTATAAAAGAACTATATATAACGATGATCGCACCAATAACCACGTCAAAGCTGCCAATCAACGTCTAACCATCCAACCATCTGGAAATTTATTGTTGCTTTAAGGAAAGTTCAGAAAGGGCGTGATGTATTTCTTGAAAAGTTTAGCGCTGGATATCCACCTCCCCTAAAAGCTAAAGAAATATAGAAATGCTGATAAACTAATAAAAAAAATCGTAATAGCAGTTGATTCATTGGATCCCATTCATTTCCTAAAGGGTATTGCCCATAATTATGAAATGAAGAATTAAGTTCTAAGGTTAAATAGCTTCAATATTTTTTTTTTTTTTTTCAAATACAGTATTTGACAATTCAAGTTTTTAATTTACATTATCCCATTGATGTTTTAATAGGATCCTGTGTTCTTAAAGTCATATTGAAAGTTTTCAGTGTTTTTATCCTTTTTTTCAAATACGGTGACGCGGAATAGTCTGACGCCTAAACGGCTACGTCGATTAGTCCAATTTTTCTTTTTCTTTTTTAACCATGAATTAATTCTTCTTTTCCCTGTGTAGAAAGTTCTATGATAAAAATCCTCTTTGTTTTGGTTACATTTGAAGGGGATCAAGTCAAAATGAAAACCTGGTTGGTTCAGTTATTTTATATAAGGTGTGATAACCAAATTTATAGCTGCCTTATATACTTGCTGATGATACGACCTCTTGTATTATACGAGTTCTGACTAGAAGAGTAGTTATTATTAGAGAAGAATTTTATTCACAATTCCCTGAATAATTCACAAGTGTGTGATGGGAGCGGAGGAAGAACTAAACAGTTCATAAACAACTTTATATACAGACAACACAGGTATTTAAGGTCACCAAGGGTCTCGTGTGATAAATAACGGATTTGGTCGATAAGGTTGACATTGACATATAAAATATAATGGAATGATACTATAGTTTTAAGTTAGTTTGTAAATTTGACTTGTACCCTGTACAATAATTGTTGTAGAATCCAAGAAACGTTGGGCAGGTATCTTTCTTCGTTTGTATAGACGTTACAGTACTTGCTGCACTTGCATATATATATATATATATATATATATATATATATATATATATATATATATATATATATATATATATATATATATATATATATGAAACCCTGTTGCTCCCGAGTCCAACGAGTGAAATAGGTAGCGGGTAGTTAGACTACTTTATTGGAATGCGCTCAATATGAAACGTGACTTTTATACATTCAAATATGAAGCTACTATCTGGTTTTGATATCGAACTCACCCTCTGGAATATTAATATACTGGAAAATATTTTGTGAGACAAATCGTTCTTCCCACGCCGAGACTCGAATCTAGGCCAATGAGTGGAAATAATGTCAACAGTAGACTCTTCTACTGAGCTATCAAAAGATATAAGTTAGTTTTAAATCTTCTATAGAGATTCCTGATGGCTGATTGCTGAGTTTGTAACACTTACCTAGTTATAATATCTTGGTTATTATTACACTTGATTTACACATTCAAATATCAAGTCACAAATAGAGTTTATTCTCAAATTCAATCTTCGGAATAAGTATCAACCGGAAGTTCTTAATTATTTTTATGATATAAATACTTAAAATAAAAAGAATTTTCAGAGGATGCTTTTTCATGAGTCTGAATTCGATATTAAGTTTAATTTGTGGATTGATATTTTGATACATACATATATGTATATATACATATATATATATACATTTATATATATATATATATATATTATATATATATATATATATTATACAGTATGTGTGAGTGTATATATATATATATATATATAACTGTATATATATATATATATATATATATATATATATGTGTGTGTGTGTGTGTGTGTGTGTGTGTTTGTGTATGTTTGTAGTAGTGTGTTTGTCTGTGCTCCCCATTAATCCGTGCATTAAGCATGTACATTATAAAAGAGCACATGCCCCATGTGTATAGAATAATAGGAAAGTGTGAACACTTCGTGGACGCCTAGAGTTCTTGGACTCAAGCACCCCTTGAAGTCCTCTAGTCAAGTATTTGAAACAAAAGTCTTTCACTGCTCTTTTTTATTCTCCCTATATTATTATTATTATTATTATAATTATTATTATTATTATTATTAGTTTTAAACAAACATTAATTAACCATAACCTTAAGTAAAATGTCGTTGGATAGTCTGTTTATAGAGATTGGTATACACATCAAAATGGGTTATTGTTTTTTATTGCTGTTTTTTTTTTTTTTTTTTTTTTTTTTTTTTTTTTTTTTGCTAATGTGTTTTTTCTTGATTTGCGGTCGTCTTAGTTTCACGAGGTAATAAAGATTGTTGGGATAACATTTTTTGATTAATGAGATTTACTGATATGGGAATCTTCAGTATTAAATGTAATTTAAGGATTGAATCATAATTGGCATTCTTGTGTTTTCTCACTCTGCCCAAGTAATGAGGAAACGCAATAAGTAAGTTAGGAGGGAGGATGTGAGACTAAATTTGAGAATAGGATAACAGCAACCTGGGGGAAGTGGAAAGAGGTAGCTGCAGGAGGGATTATGTCATAAGAAAATGCCATGCCAACCAAGTTAAATGTCAAGATCTATAACACAGTAATACAGTAATAACACCAGTGTTAATATAGGCCCTATGGATCGGAAACTTGTACTTTTAAGATAAAAAGAGGAACCAAGGCTTAAAAGAACAGAGATGAGAACGCTGAGATGGATAATGGTAATATCACTGCTCGAAAAATTGGAAAATTATGAAATAAAAAGAATGACAGGCGTAGTAAAGATTACATAAGTGATAAGAGTATCACGACTGAGTTGGTGTGGGAACATGTTGAGGTTTGATGGTGGGGAGGAAGTGAGGAGGGCTTGGGAGGAACCTCTATTAGGAAGAAGATCGAGAGAGACAAAGAGGCAGAGCATTAGAAGGTGAAATAAGATGAAGGATTATATAGAGAGAAGAGGTTTGGTGGAAGAGGATGCCTTTGATAGAAGGAATTAGAGAAGGCACATTAGGCAGCCGACCCGTTAATGTAGGGATAACAGTGGGTAAGAATAAGCAAGAAGTAATCGAAATAATTATGCTGATATGAGGTCAAATAGGGTTACCTAATGCATTGGTTCAAAAGGTAAGACTCTACTTTTGATTTTATTATCTTTCAGGAGTCTATCAATCAGATTTTCGGAATGGGGATACCTTAACGTGGTGAAGGGATTTGCGTATCGCCACGATCAGCAAAGCTGTACTAATCAGAGCCACTCATAGTAGGTTGGTTTGCTGTAGCGATCAGACAAAAATCTTCCACCATCACTGATCCCCGCTGGCCAGCATAGTGAGGAAACCTGGCCAAACCTCAGACTGGAATTCACAGGTCTGAAGCCTTTGTCGTACAGTGGACTAGAAACGACTGCATATTTTTATGATGTATCCAGAATTGTCAGGAATAATCAAGCATGTTCGATATCCCACATGTTTTTTCCTAGTTGTTAGTGTCCCTATCCATTAAATCTAAGATATTCCTTGGTTTATCATACAGAAAGGTTCTTTTTGTGAAAGGGCTCAGCTAATAATAAATTAGTTTACATTTGCCCATAAAATGGTAAACATAGAACTTAAACCAAGTTTCCCATGTTGAAATAGTTGCTACTAGGCTACTACGTAGTGTTTTACCCTGAGGCAGACCCTTTCATGGATTAGTCACCCTCCATAATTCTCTTTTTATTCATGACCACTTATTTAGCTCTTGATGCAGTCACTCATAAAGTTGGTGGATGTCTGGGTGTTTCAGAGAGATTTCCATTTCACTCGTTTCTGGTCATGTGTCTGGGAGAGCAAAACCGGGTAAATATTCAAATACCTATAGTTGAATATTTGACTAGTTTCGCGCTCCCAGACACCTGAAGTCCAGAAAGGAGTGAAATGGAAATCTCTCTTAAACACCCAGATAGCCACCAATTTGTATGAGTGACTGTACCTTCGCCATCCCTTCAGATCATCTAGCGTTGGCTTCCTTTTCCTTCCTCTGGGTCTTCGTCCTTCAAAGTTACCATCTATAATGTCCTTCTGTAACCCATCTCCTTTTAAAATGTGTCCTATCCAGTTTTTCTGCCTTCTCTAGATTTGTTGTAATTAGGGTTGTCTCCTCTCCAATTGTTTATAGTACTTCATTAAGTAAATGGAATAAGGTGTGCATAAAAGAAGAGAAAGTTGTTAGAGGGTAATATCTGATGGTTTCCATCGTGGGGCAGTTCTAGCAACAGTCTATAGCATTTTTTATTTGTATTTACATCGTCTTTGTGTCTACTAATCTTAAGTTTTTCCTCATCGAGTCAGTCCAATGCTTAATTTCGCTCATTCTATACACCATAGGATTTAAGGAGTAGGGGCCACCTCCATAAAAAACAATGACAAAATAGTATTAGATATTTAGATTAGGACATGAATGAAATATATTAAGATGGAAAAAATATACTGAAGAAATATTATTAATAATATTTCTAAAAAGAAATATAATAATAATAATGGATTCGGTTTCCTGACAGAACAGGCGAATGTTGTCCATTTCATAATCTCTACTTAAATGCTGAATTACGATATTACAATGGTACGATAGAAATACTTCATATAAAGCTAGCATTTTCCAGTAGTTACCTGGAAATGATACTCAATTCCTTGAAAATTAAATTTGTTTGTTGTTATTGCAGCTAGATGTATTAATACCATTTAGTACATAACATCGCCACTTTCACTTTAAAACTTTAACTTGCCCAAGACTAAAGGTTTCCTAGTTCAATTGTTAAACAAATCATGTATTGTATTGTACTGTACAATTCAGTGACACGGTTGTTAGTGCAGCGCAACTCCTGTTTCAGTGATTCCAACTTTCGTTACTATTTCAATGGAATTTCAATATTATTTTTCACCAACGCCCATTAGAATTTATTAAATATCTTATCAGATTCTCTAGATTTTGAGCAAAGTGGAGACTGTGTTATCCCAAATCCCACCAAATCTTTCCTCTCGTTAGAAGGCAAATTTTGCAAAACAATTACGGATCTAGCGTTAAATTCGGCCACATGGCAACACTGCGGCTGTCATTGTGTTTTAGTTCTCGTCCTAGCAGTACGTAGTAAGGGCTTGTTAATTATAGGAAGTGATATTTGTTGTATAATCAAGTGTGACTGTGTTATAGTCTTTCTATGGGGATTACATTTACATTTATCAAGTTCCAGACAGTCACACTGTGTCAGCCATCTTCTCATCTATAAATTTACCAGAGAAAAAGCAGCCAATAAGATTCGTGGTGTATTCCAAAGGAAAAAGTCTGTAAGTAGCAATATACAAGCACAACTGTAAATACCATGTCTGAGGCCTTTGTCCGGCAGTGGGCTAGAAACGGCTGTATTTGTTGTTGTTGTTGGTGTTATTGTTGAATATACTATAACCAGGTTTGGTAGAGGTTGCAGACCTATGACAAGGTACTTGAAGTTCTTGAACAATTAACCCAATCTTATAAGAATATAGAATGAGTAACCTAATGCTTGTACGTTGTACTTTGCCCAAGCCTCAAACGCCAAAATGCATAGGTTATTGTTTATTTGTCTGCCTTGCCTTGAGAATGTTGCGGTAAATTTCGTTTATTTGAACGTATTTTATCAAGTAATATATCTAGTTTAGATACGAAATTTCATGCTTTTTAAATGATCTGCTTTTTTATTTCAAAAAAAAAAAAAGATATGTTTTTCTATGCGAACAAGCAATTTAATTAGTTTGTCATAGCCTACTTGTCTCACGGATTTTCGTAGAAAGGACGTATTCCAGATTAGTTTACAGAAGATTTATTACCAGCAACTTGAATGAATAATCCGTATTGTTTCTATTTAGAAGTAGCATTTATTGCAACCATTATGATTTCAAAAAGTTAAGTATTATTTCCACCCCCCCCCCCCTTTTTAAGAAACAGACATTGACAATAAGGTTTTTTTACATAATCTTTACTTCAATTTTATGTAAGAAGCATTGCGTTTCTTCAGAAAAGAAAACGGATAAACACATATGAGAAGACATTAATCCTTTTAGTGTTGGTTTAGCTAAAAATACATAACGGGAAAAAATGTGGCTTCGCTCGACAATGTTGTTTTACCGGAGTAAGACGCGTTTTTTAAATTATTATCTTCAAAAGAAATATGATTAGGAGGATTTCCCCAAACGCAATCTATGATTTCTCCTTCTTTGAGTGTTCAAATAAGCGCTTCTTGGGAACTGTTTTTGCTATGACGCTAATAATAAAGAGAGTTATGTGTGATGTCGCCATACCAAAGAGAAGGGTAAAATACATTTCACGGTGAAACTATTGAAGACGAAATGCCAAGGATTCCGCATAGCTTTAATCACTATTGTTATTATTATTATTATTATTATTATTATTATTATAAGCTAAGCTACAACTCTAGTTGGAAAAAACAAGATGCTATAAGCCCAAGGGCTCCAATAGGGAAAAATAGCCCAGTGAGGAAAGGAAACAAGGAAATAAAAACTACAAGAGAAGTAATAAGCAATCGAAATAAAACATACTAAGAATAGTGACAACATTAAATTAGCTCTTTTATATATAAGCTATAAAAACAGGAGAAAGGGAAATAAGATAGAATAGTGTTCCCTCAAGCAATAGAACTCTACCCCAAGACAGTGGAAAACAGTGGTACAAAGGCTATGGCACTGCCCTAGACTAGAGAACAATGGTTTGATTTTGGTGTGTCCTAGAAGAGCTGCCTACTATAGTTAAAGAGTCTCTTCTACCTTTACCAAGAGGAAAGTAGCCACTAAACAATTACAGTGCAGCAGTTAACCCCTTGGGCGAAGAAGAACTGTTTGGTAATCTCAGTGTTGTCAGGTGTATGATGACGAAGGAGAATATGTAAAGAATAGGCCAGACTATTCGATGTATGAGTAGGCAAAGAAGGAAAATGAGCTGTAACCAGAGAGAGGAATCGAATGTAGTACTGTCTGGCAGTCAAAGGACCCAATTATTCTAGCGGTAGTATCTCAACGATTGGATGGTGCCCATTTAGATTTGTTTATCGTTTTTTTTTTCAAACTGTTGATATATAAAAACTTGTATATTGTCGCGAATTTAAAGCAAACATTTGACCTTGGGAGGGAATTTTTACTCCACAAAACTTTTTCTGTAAGATTTGCATCATAGACTTGATACCATCTTCTCCACCATATTTTCCTGTGTTGAGGGGAAAGGAAGACCTGAAAAAACCCGAACTTCTTTTTGATCCTTTAAGAAAATACGATGACGTAATTGGGTTGCTCCCCTTTTGCACGTTGACAGATTTCCTGGAGAATGAAGGATCAAAAGGATTCGCGAGAGGGGAAGGTAAAGGAGCTCCGAAGATCAGAAAGAGAGAGAGAGAGAGAGAGAGAGAGAGAGAGAGAGAGAGAGAGAGAGAGAGAGAATATAATCAAGGTGAGCAGGTGCACCTGTTCACGGCTTAAGGAAAAGTCTTGAGGAACCATGATTTGATTACTTTTATGGTTAGAATGGGCGCCATGGTAACTAGCTTGAGTGATGTAATCCACTTGGTTGCTCCAGGAGTATTAAGCCCGTCAGGAATAACGCCACTTCAATCAACACCAAATGACAAAGCCTACCAGTAGGAAGAACAAATTATCTTTATCAACAGCATGGATAAATCCAACCGTAATAAGAACTTGTGATTTACATTCGTCTTGTTTTATCCAGTTCCCGATGAAACGTCCGGATTATTATTTCTATTACCATTGTACCCGAGCTGTCAAAAATGACATATGAATATTTAGATACACACACACACACGCACGCACACATTCAACCCTTCCTATTCATCCCCCACCGCTTTTCTAATGACAACCCGCTGGTTTGGCAGTTTGTGGGATTGTGGTTGCCGAGTGTACCACTTGGGGTACCACCTCTCGCCAGAATATGTCTACTACTGTATCTTTCCCCCTAAATGTGACAGTATGTATATATGTATATATATACATACTGTCACTAATATAGGCCTATATATATATATATATATATATATATATATATATATATATATATATATATATATATTAGTTGATACTTGCTCTTTATTATATAAGAAAAATTATTTTCAGTATCATCCCCATGAGTGAACGTTCTACGATTCTCTTGGTAGTGGTCCAAAGGTAAAGTCTCGAATAATGAAAAAAGAAAATAAAAAACTAAAGCTAGATGAAGTTAGAAAACTAGGGCAGCTAATTGGAATGAACCCAAAAATGCATCTTGAAAAGTTGACGGAAAATACTATTTCTGGATTACGGACCGCTGTGTTTTCTTCATTCCTACCAACAGTGTGCCGTGTATGACTCATTAGGTTGTTAGTGTGGCCACGGCTGGCAGGACAGCCATCAAGTGTGATATTTAGACGGGCCAGAATGAAATCACACATTGTGCTAAAAGCGAGTTGATATTTGCTGATAAAAATATCATTTCTGAGTAAAATTCAGTTTCTTAATGGAATAAAACAATATCTACTTGAGTAAGGATAAGATTAGTTATTAATTTTATTTTCGAATTTGTATTCTTGCGTTCATATAGGTGGGTGGTGTACATGCAGGTATCCCTGCGGGAACAGAAATGAGCATATTAAACACTTAATTACAAGATCGTATCTACGGTGTTTAGCAAAGAGAGATTATTCTCAGTATTAAGACTATTGCTATTTCCAGGATTTATACCTATTCCTAGTACTCGGACCACAGCTTGTTGTTGGAATATTCCCAGAAGTAATTAATGTTAGAATTATTCCAGTGCAAGGACTATTCTAAGTGCAAAAACATTATCTCCAATGGTAAAACTATTCCCACTATTAGAATTATCCACAATATCAGTAACCTACTATTTCCCAATAGTAACAACAGCGTTCCCAGTAACAAAACCCTTCCTAGTCTCCAATAGTAGGAATAATCTTAGTTCCTGAACTGTTCCTAGTATTAGGTATATTCCCATTAATAAATATGGTTTGGACTATTCCCGCGCAAAAATTTTCTCGAATCTAGAATTTTCCCTGGGATGAAAATCATTCCATGTAGTAGGCATAGTGTCTGTGTCAGAACTATTCCTAGTGCCAGGACTATTCCCAATGATAGGAACATCGCCAGGGCTAATAATCCAAAGACTTCTAGTGCAAGGACTACTCCCATTCCTATGACTACACCGACACTAGATCTGTTCGCAGTGGTAGAATTCATTACAGAACTAGGATTACCAAAGAATTCCTCTTCACCCAAGGGCTTAACTACTGCACTGTAATTGTTCAGTGGCTACTTTTCTCTTGGTAAGGGTAGAAGAGACTCTTTAGCCATGGTAAGCAGCTCATCTAGGAGAAGGACACTCCTAAATCAAACCATTGCTATCTTGGCTTGGGTAGTTCCATAGTCTCTGTACCATGGTCTTCCACTGTCTTGTGTTAGAGTTCTCTTGCTTGAGGGTACACTCGGGCACACTATTCTATCTTATTTCTCTTATTCTTATTTTGTTAAGTTTTTATAGTTTATATAGAAAATATTTTTTTAATATTACTGTTCTTAAAATATTTTATTTTTCCTTGTTTCCTTTCCTCACTGGGCTTTTTTCCCTGTTAGGGCCCATGGGCTTATAGCATCCTGCTTTTCCAACTAGGGTTGTAGGTTAGCAGACAATAATAATAATAATAATAATAATAATTTCCCTAGAAATAATTTCGACTTTGTGTTATTAGAATGGACGTCTTAAAATATGTATAGGATTGCTGAATTTACCAAGCAAGTAATTATTATTATCATGAAGTAGTCTGTGGAAAGTCTTTTAAATCGATTAAATGATCTCCAAACCCTTTTCTGTGCTACACTAACAAAGATTTTGCACCTCACACATTGAAAGAATAGGTGTTGAATGCTGAAAATAATTTTTTTAGGAATATGTCAGTTTATAAAGTTGTGTATCTCTTTATAGGAGAGAGAGAGAGAGAGAGAGAGAGAGAGAGAGAGAGAGAGAGAGAGAGAGAGAGAGAGAGAGAGAGACGGTGGGGAAAGCACTGGTTAAAAAAGTTTAAAATGATGCAATAAGATATGGATATAAAAAAGAGTTTTAAGGATGAGTAAATTATATATATATATATATATATATATATATATATATATATATATATATATATATATATATATATAATTTTATGTGTTTCTTTTCATCAAATAATTTTCCGAAAACATATGTAACTTATTTTTTTTCTTAAATTTTAAAATCGGTTTTTGTTTGTGCCTTAGAAATTATAATATCCACATCATAAATGAAGCTTTCATAAAAGTTGATATACATATTCTAGCTAATACACCTGGAGAATAATGAATGTTAACATCCCTCTTAACAAGCTCCAGAAAAAATAAAATGCGTAAAATTTTGAAATGGGATTTCACAGACAGCCAAATCAAGTCTGGCTGACACGCGAAGCCTGGAACCCATTATGTATTTTAAGCTCATTACGTATGATTCTTGTTCTGTGTTTAATACTTTATTTTCATTCTTTTCTTACACGATTTTAGCCGCGTGAGTACTGTGGACTAATTATGTAGGGGTTTCATCATACAAATGGACCTGGTAAAAGTTTATTATTCTTGACATTTTAACAATGCTAGGTTATCATTATATAACTGTAACTGAGTGGGGATAGCTTATCCTGGTGAAAGGATTTGCGAATCGCCATGATCAGCAAAGCTTTACTAGTCAGGGACAAAAATACTATAATGGTTTGCTGTGAGCGATCAGACGTAAATCTCCCATCACCAGCTTGGTAAAACTGGGCAGACCCCATACATGAATTGACAGGCTTGAGACCTTTATCCTGCAGGGGACTCAAAAACTGCATCATTTGTTATAGTTGATGTTGTTAAGGGTTTGGTTGTTGATGTTGTTGTATTTTGATATTGAAGGGGTTTCCTCATATATAAAAGGCGAGATTCTAATCCAGGATTCTCGTCATAGTAATATTCCAAGGTTTTCATCATAAAAATAGGACTGTATCTCAGCAATGTTTCGAATTATTATTAAAAGTGTCGGATTTTCTTCATATATATAGGCCAGATTCACGTCTATGGTTCTCGTCATACTAACATTTCAAGATTTTCATCATATCCTGGCTAGTACAGCGTTAACGGGTTCGCCTAGCATTTTGCAAGGCAGCAGATCGATCGATACCCTCCCGGGACCGCAAGTTTAAGCTGTTTACTTGGGAGGCCACAGCTGTGGTTGGGCACCACAGTGGAGGGTTGGGCTTGCAAGGCTGAAATTCTGGTGAGCATATGTTCTGATGAAACTGGAACTGAAACCAGACTCCTTTACCTTTAACTTTAATTGGTCCTGCATTTTGATTATGATTCTCTTCATATGGATTGTGTACGTTTTAATTAAGGAAAATGGTCCTGAATCTCATTCATGATTCTGGTCCTGTTAATGTATTCGTCATATGAAATAACCTTTACCTCGGACATGATTATCGTCATATTCTTACTGCAGAGTTTTCATCATATAAATGGATCTGATTCTTGTCCTCGTTTATATTCATATTGATAAAGAATGGTATCCATCATATAACTAGGCAATGATTCTTGTCTTATTGATAGTACAGTGTTTTCATAATATGAATGGTCGTAAAGATATTTGGGTAGATGTAAATTTGAGGTCAATTTAGCATTCATAGAAAAATTATTTATCTTCTTTATAGTTTAATTTTACGGAAAAGTCGATCTACCATAGACCCTTTACTAATAATACCAATTCGACTGCAAGAGGGATACTCTAACCATTGATAGACAGTGGGAGTCTGTTTTTTCTGTCTTGGAGGGTTGTTGTCAAGCAACTTCATGTGATATGAATTCGACGCAATGACATTCATTTCTTTAACTTTTCTAAATGAGAAATATATCAGGGAAACTATTGGTAATTACTTTTCAGGCACATGCGAATTGGAAGAGGGGGTGCGACAAGGCATCATGCTCAGTGTCACTTGTTTTGCTGTAGCTAATAAGATCATTGTTAAACCTGTCTTTCCACCAGTGAAGGCTTATTGTTTTGCAGGCGGATTTAACCGCCATTTTACTTTTGTTTATGATGCTACCTCTGCGTGCTATTATTTATAAAATTAAATTCATGAAATTCGTGAATAGGACGATAAAAGCTGGTTTCTATTATTATTCTCTAAAGCTGTTGTTTGATTTATATGGAGTAATCGTAAGGAAACTTTTAAATCTTATAAGGACAGATGCCCTTATGTCCTATGAAATGGAAGTTAAATTTCTGGAAATTGTTCTTGGCAGCATGTTAACCTGGTATAGTTATATTGACACCTTGAAAGTCAGGTTGTAGTTGAGGTGTTTATAGAAAATAACTTTTGAAATATACAACTCATTGTGACACCTCATACTCGAATATGGATGTCAGCTTTACACATCAACATTTGCAAGTAAATAGAGTTAGATATAGAACAAAATGTTGGTGTAAGGATTTGCTCTGGAGCCTTCAAGACGTTACTTGTTAAGATCTAACATATTGACACTGATGAACTGCCCTTAGATTTGTGAAAAGAAGAGTTAAGACTGTAATCTATGATGAAATTTAGGGGTTCAACATAAACTCCAGCAGCAAATATTCTTAAAAAATTAGAGAGTCCTATGGTTTTCCAACATTATTTATTTTTTTTTTTTTGAGCAACCTAAGGCAGCCATTGATGAATGTCATTTAATGATCAGAAAATTATAGTGCGTTGTCCTAAATTGCAGCTTTGGATGACTTCAGAACCATCATTACGCAGCGAATCATATACAGATGGTTTAAAACACACTTGAGTTGGCTGTGCAGTGGTCCATGGTGATAGCTCTTATGTTGATAGGTTATCAAACAATAATGTGTATCTATTTTTACAGTAGAGTTAACTGCCGTTGCAAACTCTTTTGAGGTAGTATCTACCTTTGGTGGCAGTAATTTGACCCTATATCCTGACTCACTGACTGCATTAATAAATATTAGATACTACGGCCTTTGTGATCATAATGTTCAAAGAATGCAGGATTTATTATGTAAACTAGCCTCAAATTTTTCTTTTTTTCTTTGCTGGTGGAATTTTGCTATTATGCATATCCCAGATAATGATTATACTGACGAGGAAGCAAAAGTGACATTCCTCATACTAATAGAAACTGGATTAATCGAACTTGAATTATGGATAAAGGGCAACCACAATGGTACATTGGTTTCTCCAATATTCATCTACTGGAAGCATCCCTGCCTGGCGATCTGCCAGGCTCGGGTTCGAGTTCCTCTCAAGCTCGGATGTTTCTTGTAGTGTCTGCAACCTTACCATCCTTGCGAGGTAAGAATGGAAGGTTTTGAGGAGCCTATATGTCTACCTGCTGAGTCATCAGCAGCTATTGTCTGACCTTCCATGGTCATAGATAGGTGGAGAGCTGGCTTGGTCGCTGGTTTTCGTATATATGGCGAGTCTCTAGAGCGTTGTCATTGTCCCTTGCCTTTGCCATTTATGAGCGACCTTGATAGCGCATGGTTTTTATCATAAAATGGGTCTGGTGAAAGGGTTTGTGTATCTCCATGATCAGCAATGCTTTACTAGACAGGGCCAACCATACTAGGTTGATTTGCTGTGAGGGATCAGCCGAAAATCTCTCTCCCCTACTAATCCGTACTGACCAACGTGGTGATGAAGACTGACCAAACCTCAGACATGAATCTGAGGCAATGCTGTATTGGTCTAGAAACAGCTGCATTTGTTTCGGTTGTTTTTGTTGATTCTCGCTCATGATTTTGGTCATATTGAAAATGGATGGTTTACACATTATAACAGGGTGACATCCTGGCCATGAAACTCGTCGTATTAATTGTGCAAGGTTTTCGCAATATATAAATGGGTGTTTCTCGTACACGTGTCTCATCGGATTGGTAGCGAAAAATCTTCTTCATATAAATTATCACGATTCTTTTCAATCATTATCTTCATATTATTAGTGGAAGGTTTTCTTCCTATAAATTCATCAGTTTTTCACACTTTACGTCAGATTAATATTGCAGAATTTCCATGGTATAAATAGGTCATTATCTTGACCATCGTTCTTGTTAGGCGAATAGTGATAAGTTCATTGAATAAATGTGTCTGTTTCTCGATCATAATGCTCGTCAGATTAATATTGGCAAATTTTTATAATTTAGATTTTCATCATATACACATCACATGATTCTCATATAAATAGTCAAATTTCTTGATAGATTAATAACGCATGATTTTCGACTTAAACACAGCCATCGTTTGAATTATCTTGATTCTCATTTGACTAGTACACAACTCTCATCATTAAGGTAACGATTATTCCCTGCAAAAGAAAAAAAAGGACCAAGAAAAGAATTCTTTATACACAGCACCACTTTTAGCAGACCGTGAAGTATTTGCAATTACAATTTGTTTATCTGCTTCGTCTATAGGGTAATATAAGATTTATATATATAAAAAAATACTTATAATTGACTTTAAAAAGCATAAACATTCAAAGTATTTCGTTACAAATTAAAGGAATATCTTTTCCCTCTGATATCTCTTTTATTTTTATACTGATATGCGATTTAAAAACACACTCTTTCTTGGTAAGGGAAAGAACCTGTCAATTCATATATCGTCGAGAATTCTTGAAATATCAAAGATTCTGAATTTATTCGTATAATTTTTCGAGGAGATTTTTACGCGTCTTGGTTAGGGGAGAGAATTTTGACGTCGCCTAAGAAGTGATGGAGCTCGCCAAGCGTTAAAGAATTGATTGACTTCCATTCTCGATAACATTTTTGTGCCGTTGAAATTCACCAAGCGTGAAGGATCTCTCTCTCTCTCTCTCTCTCTCTCTCTCTCTCTCTCTCTCTCTCTCTCTCTCTCTCTCTCTCCGATTTATTTTCAATTATTTTTCAATTATTTTGATTACATTCAGTTAAATATAATTTTTTTTTTAATATATTCAGTAGGTAACTGAGTTTATAATTTTTTCCTTCCGTTATCACCTTTTTCTCTCTCTCTCTCTCTCTCTCTCTCTCTCTCTCTCTCTCTCTCTCTCTCTCTCTCTCTCTCTCTCTCTCTCTCTCTCCGATTTATTTTCAATTATTTTTCAATTAATTTGATCACATTCAGTTAAATATATATTTTTCAGAATTTTTAGTAGATAACTCGCTCATAATTTTTTCCTTTCGTTATCACCTCTCTCTCTCTCTCTCTCTCTCTCTCTCTCTCTCTCTCTCTCTCTCTCTCTCTCTCTCTCTCTCTTTGTGATTTACTTCTCAATTTCAATTACATTCAATTGGATTCATTTTTTTCAAAATCTTCAGTAGATATCTCGGAGTTCATATTTTTTTCCATTTGTTGTCACCTTTTTTTTTTCTTTCTACTCTCATCCTTCAAGCGGGAACTTGAAGATTTCCATGTTCTTGTGGTTAATTCATCCATCCACTGCGGTGAACAGCACGCCTATTGGAAACGTCCCTGTCTGGTGATCGCCAGACTGGAGTTCGAATCCCGCTCAAAATCATTAGTTCCTTTGGTCAATGCAACTTCACCATCCTTGTGAGCTGAAGATGGGGGTGTTTGGGAGAGCCTTTGAGTCTACTTGCTGAGTCATCAGCAGCTAATGACTGGATCTACCTGGTCCTAGCTTGGGTGGAGAGGGGGCTTGGGCGCTTATCGTATATGTAACGTTCAGTCTCTAGGACATTGTCCTGCTTGCTAGGACATTGTCACTTTCTTTTGCCTCTGCTTTTATGAGCTTCCTTTAACCTTTAAACCGTTTACACCTTTCTTAATTTTGAGGTAAATTTTAAGATTATCTCCTATTCCTATTTATGACCCAAGATTACTTAAATTAGGCTTACGTCAAACAATTTCATTTCCTAACACAGCTTGTAAAACATTAACTCTCAATATTGTTGTAAGCAATGAAGGAATTATTTATAACATATTCGAATGTAGAGGTTTCTAAATCTGGCAGGTGAAATAATCAGAACAAATAATTTTGAATCATAAATGCGATATGAAAATGAATGATGCAAGCAATGCAATTTGTGTTAATTTACCAAATGACCAGCTGTTGTCATTCTATTTTATGTTATTTAAGAGCAAAGATTTAATTAAAAGACGTCATGGGTTGGTCGGATTGTTGTTCATAATTGGGAAAATGTTTTTGATTTATTTCCTGGTTTACATAAATTTTGCATATCATAAGCCGACTGCAAAAGTTCTATTAATTAGCTATCATAAAATTTTCCATTTATTTCCTTACTCATATTTCTCTTACATTATATTTCGAGAATTATAGGTTTTTAGTCTAAACCTCTTAAGTTATTATTAACGTTATTTAGATTGTATTAAGATTTTAGGACCTTGGAGTAATTATAACTTGATATTCTTTCTTATTCCTAATAAACTCTTGGAAATAAGCCCCGTTGTATGACTAAACATATTAGATACTTTCCAGATGTACAACATATATATGTATATATATATATATATATATATATATATATATATATATATAGATATATATATACATATATATTATATATATATATTATATATATTTATATATATATATTCATATATATTATATATATATATATATATATATATATATACATATATGAATATATATATGTATATGTATATATATGTATGTATATGTATAGATATGTATATATATATATATATATATATATATATATATATATATGTATGTATATATATATATATATATACATACATATATATATATATATATATATATATATATATATATGTATATATGTATGTATAAATATATGTGTTTGCGTGTGTGTGTAATGCAATTTCAAGTATCATGGGGGGAATTTTGGGTAAAAAGAAAAAAGAAATTCAATAGTACAAGACACATGTAGAGAAAAAACAAGTGTACATGCCATATTTTTTCTTTGATAGCCGAGTTATAGATGAATATATAGCAAAACAACTGCAACATTAGTTCCTACCAGATTACTCATCAGCAACATGTCGAACCCTCCCATAAATTACGCCATTCACTCTTTTATTGCACTTGTGACGGTGCCGAGAGAGAGGTTATGACTCAAAGGCAGGACGCAATCAACTGAGTTGTTTTTTAAAGAACACTCTCCTTTATATACAAAATCTCAAAGCAACAAGAATTTTCATGTTCAAATATTGACAATGTTACAGAGGAGAAAAGCAGACATGAATTTTCATGTTCGTTTTAGTGCGAAGGAAGAGCGAAGATACAAGCATAATATATACAAAAGGAATTATGTACAATTGTGTGACACACGGTTGGTACACACGTAATAAAATTTTTCCTCCTTGAAAATGTTTAAAGCCCTAAGGGTAGTACCACAGTCTCTGTGCCATGGTCATCCACTGTTTTTGGGTAGAGTTCTCTTGCTTAGGGTGCACTCGAGCACACTATTTTATCATATTGCTTTTCCCTTTTTGTTTTTCTTTGACATTTTTATAATTCATATATGAAAAATCTATTTTAATGTTACTGTCCTTAGAATATTTTATTTTAGTTGTTCATTACCTCTCATGTAGTTTATTTATTTCCTTTCCTCACTGGGCTATATTCCCTGTTGGAACCTTTTGGCTTATAGCACCCTGCTTTTCCAACTAGGGTTGTCGCCTAATAATAATAATAATAATAATAATAATAATAATAATAATAATAATAATAATTAAGTCACTTGCATTCGTCACTCATTGCAAATCCAATACTTTCCCTCATCTGCCAGACTTTTGGAGTCTTCATGACCTTTCAACTTATGTAAGTCACCTCACGTTGTGCATCGTAGGCATTACTACAGGTGCTTTACAGCGTACGTACGGCCTCTAGCTATCCCACTTTTTAGCCATTCATTTAACCTCTGTAACTTCTTCCGTGTTTCCACCTTGTGTCCAACCTTTTATAGCTTTTATCTCATAGTGCAACTGCAGTGTTTACTTTCATTTGCACCAGTACACGGAATGGTCTTCCTACCCTAAGTGCTGGGTCATATGGTCTATTTCGCATCACTGAATCATCTCCCCTTTTCCTTCTATTTCTGTTTCCAGAGGGAAGTGTTTTACCTCTTCCATTGGTGCTAACATTCAAAACAAGAAGGAAGGTGTCTTCAATGAATAGATAAATTAAAAACTCAGTTTTGTGACGCCGTAAACGAAAGCTAGCAATTAAAGCGACTATTCTGGCACTGCATCCCAAGATGTAAAGGCAATTTCAATTAGAGAAAAGAGCATGGACATCTGCAAAATGTCTCTTTTCTCATCTGGGTTTATGCGTCCCCTCGCTCGTCAATTTTTTTCTGTTATTTTCTCTCCACCATGTTTGCTAGCTACAGTTTTGGGACTAGAAGCAGAATTCTAATTGGCAGGATTTCACTCTGATTAATAGATGTATTTTACGGAATTCGTTTTGTTTTTCTTTCGAAACGTGAGGTAGGCTAAAGCTTGTGTTTACTTTTAAGGCAACAGTTATTTGTGCAGCAGCTATTAAATGCTTTCAGAAAAAACAATTTGTTTTTCTCCATTTAAGGGTCACTGATATATTCCCCTATAAAAATGTTATGTCTTTTCTTTTTAATGCATAGATCTTGACTATTCTTTTCTTTATTTAAGTAATCATTACAGGGTGTGTAAGCAAATAGCTATCATATATGCTTGCACATATCTACTGCAAAAAAAGAAAGTTAGGTGATTAAATGGTACCAAAGCACAGAATGTTATATCCAAGGGATTAAACTTAGATACAATAAAGTCTTATATTAGGGATGGGAATAAAATTAGGAAAATTTGGCTGTACTTCATATTCAAGTCGTAAAATTTCCTGCTCGTTAAATTACATCAAACAGGAGATATATTTACGGGTAGACTCCTTGAGGGACGGACATATTTACGCCATGTACTGAAACCTCGCTAACTTCAATGGAATATTAAACGAATTGTTTGTTTATATATACTCAGGGGATTTGAACTTCTGGAAGGCGAGATTGCATTTCAAGTAAAATAAAACACCTGAGAATTGCATTATAGAGAGAGAGAGAGAGAGAGAGAGAGAGAGAGAGAGAGAGAGAGAGAGAGAGAGAGAGAGAGAGAGAGAGAGAGAGAATTTAGATAATTTTGATTGGCCTTCCATATAGTTCTTTCCTCAGGAATACGATTTAAGGCTCATTCACACTTCACCGTCACGTCACATCACATCACGTCATGTCAAAATGTTCTTGGAAAGAATCCGTGCCGTGATGTGATGGTGCTGTGACGGGTGACCAATCGTTTAGTATGAACACATCCATTTATTTACTTGGATGAAATTTTGACAGAACATTGACGTGACGTGATGTGATGTACGTGATGAATAGTGTGAATATATAGCATGGTTGACATAACCGTGACGTGATGGATAGTGTGAATACATAGCACAGTTGACGGAAGGTGACGTGATGTGATGTGATGTGACGTGATGAATAGTGTGAATACATAGCACAGTTGACATAACGGTGACGTGATGAATAGTGTGAATACATAGCACAGTTGACGGAAGGTGACGTGACGTGATGTGATGTATGTGATGAATAGTATGAATACATAGCACGGTTGACATAATGGTGACGTGATGAATAGTGTGAATGCATAGCTCGGTTGACGGAAGGTAACGTGATGTGATGGGATGTGACGTGATATAGTGTGAATACATAGCAGGGTTGACATAACGGTGACTTGATGAATAGTGTGAATACATAGCATGGTTGACGGAAGGTGATGTGATGTGATGTGACGTGATGAATAGTGTGAATACATAGCACAGTTGACGGAAGGTGACGTGACGTGATGTGATGTATGTGATGAATAGTATGAATACATAGCACGGTTGACATAATGGTGACGTGATGAATAGTGTGAATGCATAGCTCGGTTGACGGAAGGTAACGTGATGTGATGGAATGTGACGTGATATAGTGTGAATACATAGCAGGGTTGACATAACGGTGACTTGATGAATAGTGTGAATACATAGCACGGTTGACGGAAGGTGACGTGATGTGAAGTGATGTGATGAATAGTCTGAATACGTAGCATGGTTGATGGAAGGTGACGTGATGTGATGTGATATGACGTGATGAATAGTGTGAATACATAGCACCTTTGACATAACGGTGACGTGATGAATAGTGTGAATACATAGCAGGGTTGGCGGAAGGTGACACAATGTGATGTGATGTGACGTGATGAATAGTGTGAATACAGAGCACGGTTGACATAACGGTGACGTGATGAATAGTGTGAATACATAGCACGGTTGACGGAAGGTGACGTGATGTGATGTGTTGTGACGTGATGAATAGTGTGAATACATAGCACGGTTGACAGAACGGTGACTTGATGTATAGTGTTAATCCATAACATGGTTGACATAATGGTGACGTGATGAATAGTGTGAATACATAACACGGTTGACGGAAGTGTGATGTTATATGATGGGATGTGAGTCACCTAACGCTGTGCATCGTAGGCATGACTAAAGGGGCTTTACAGCGTACGTTCAGCCTCTAGTTACCCCACTTTTTAGCCATTTATTTAACTCTTGTTACTGTTTCCTTGTTTCCACCTTGTGTCCAACTTTTTTAGCTTTTATCTCATAGTGTGACTGCAGTGTTTACCTCCTTTTTCACCAGGACATGGGATAGTCTCCCTGCCCTAAGTGCTGGGTCATATGGTCTATTTCGCATCACCGAATCATCTCTCCTTTTCCTTCTATTTCTGTTTCCCGAGGGCAGTGTTTTACCTCTTCCATTGGTGCTAACATTCAAAACAAGAAGGAAGGTGTCTTCAATGAATAGATAAATTAAAAACTCAGTTTTGTGACGCCGTAAACGCTAGCTAGCAATTGAAGCGACTATTCTGGCACTGCATCCCAAGATGTAAAGGCAATTTCAATTAGAGAAAAGAGCATGGACATCTGCAAAATGTCTCTTTTCTCACATGGGTTTATGTGTCCCCTCGCTTGTCAATTATTTTCTGTTATTTTCTCTCCACCATGTTTGCTAGCT
This sequence comes from Palaemon carinicauda, assembly GCF_036898095.1. NCBI lineage: Eukaryota > Metazoa > Arthropoda > Malacostraca > Decapoda > Palaemonidae > Palaemon > Palaemon carinicauda. The sequence goes on along the minus strand of NC_090727.1, from coordinate 140,224,714 downwards.
GCAGTTTTGGCACGAGAAGCGGAATACTAATTCGCAGGATTTAACTCTGATTAATAGATGTATTTTACGGAATCTGTTTTGTTTTTCTTTCGGAAATATCGGCATTTTCTGAAAAGTTAGGTAGGCTAAACATTGTGTTTACTTTTAAGGCAACCGTTTTTGTGCAGCAGCTATTAAATGGTTTCAGAAAAAACAATTTGTATTTCTCCATTTAGGGGTTCACTGATATATTCCCCTATAAAAATGTTATGTCTTTTCTTTTTAATGCATAGATCTTGACTATTCTTTTCTTTATTTAAGTAATCATTACAGGGTGTGTAAGCAAATAGCTATCATATTTGCTTGCACATATCTACTGCAAATAAAGAAAGTTAGGTGATTAAATGGTACCAAAGCACTGAATGTTATATTCCAAGGGATTAAACTTAGACACAATAAAGCTTTATATTAGGGATGGGAATAAAATTAGGAAAATTTGGCTGTACTTCATATTCAAGTCGTAAAATTTCCTGCTCGTAAAATTACATCAAACAGGAGATATATTTACGGGTAGACTCCTTAAGGGACTGATATATTTACGCCATGTACTGAAACCTCGCTAACTTCAATGGAATATTAAACGAATTGATTGTTTATATATACTCAGGGGATTTAAACTTCTGGAAGGCGAGATTGCATTTAAAGTAAAATAAAACACCTGAGAATTGAATTATAAAGAGAGAGAGAGAGAGAGAGAGAGAGAGAGAGAGAGAGAGAGAGAGAGAGAGAGAGAGAGAGAGAGAGAGAGATAATTTAGATAATTTTGATTGGCCTTCCATATAGTTCTTTCCTCAGGAATACGATTTAAGGCTCATTCACACTTCACCGTCACGTCACATCACATCACGTCATGTCAAAATATTCTTGGAAAGAATCTGTGCCGTGATGTGATGGTGCTGTGATGGGTGACCAATCGTTATGACAGAACATTGACGTGACGTGATGTGATGTACGTGATGAATAGTGTGAATACATAGCATGGTTGACATAACGGTGACGTAACGGATAGTGTGAATACATAGCACGGTTTACGGAAGGTGACGTGATGTGATGTGATGTGACGTGATGAATAGTGTGAATACATAGCATGGTTGACGGAAGGTGACGTGATGTGATATGATGTGACGTGATGAATAGTGTGAATGCATAGCAGGGTTGACATAATGGTGACGTGATGAATAGTGTGAATACACAGCACGGTTGTCGAAAGGTGACGTGATGTAATGTGATGTGACGTGATGAATAGTGTGAATACATAGCAGGGTTGACGTAACGGAGGCGTGATGAATAGTGTGAATACATAGCATGGTTGACGGAAGGTGACGTGATGTGATGTGATATGACGTGATGAATAGTGTGAATTCATAGCACAGTTGACATAACAGTGCCGTGGTGAATAATGTGAATAAATACCACAGTTGACGGAAGGTGACGTGACGTGATGTGATGTGACGTGATGAATAGTATGAATACATAGCACGGTTGACATAATGGTGACGTGATGAATAGTGTGAATGCATAGCTTGGTTGACGGAAGGTAACGTGATGTGATGGGATGTGACGTGATGAATAGTGTGAATACATAGCAGGGTTGACATAATGGTGACGTGATGAATAGTGTGAATACATAGCATGGTTGACGGAAGGTGACGTGATGTGATGTGATGTGACGTGATGAATAGTGTGAATACATAGCACAGTTGACGGTAGGTGACGTGACGTGAGGTGATGTATGTGATGAATAGTATGAATACATAGCACGGTTGACATAATGGTGACGTGATGAATAGTGTGAATGCATAGCTCGGTTGACGGAAGGTAACGTGATGTGATGGGATGTGACGTGATGAATAGCGTGAATGCATAGCAGGGTTGACATAACAGTGACTTGATGAATGGTGTGAATACATAGCATGGTTGATGGAAGGTGACGTGATGTGATGTGATGTGACGTGATGAATAGTGTGAATACATAGCAGGGTTAACATAATGGTGACGTGATGAGTAATGTGAATACATAGCATGGTTGACGGAAGGTGACGTGATGTGATGTGATGTGACGTGATGAATAGTGTGAATACATAGCACAGTTGACATAACGGTGACGTGGTGAATAGTTTGAATACATACCACAGTTGACGGAAGGTGACGTGACGTGATGTGATGTATGTGATGAATAGTATGAATACATAGCACGGTTGACATAACGGTGATGGGATGAATAGTGTGAATACATAGCACGATTGAAGGAAGGTGACGTGATGTGATGTGATGTGACGTGATGAATAGTGTGAATACAGAGCACGGTTGACATAACGGTGACGTGAGGAATAGTGTGAATACATAGCACGGTTGACGGAAGGTGACGCAATGTGATGTGATGTGACGTGATGAATAATGTGAATACATAGTATAGTTGACATAACGGTGACATGATGAATAGTGTGAATACATAGCATGGTTGACGGAAGGTTATATGATGTGATGTGATGTGATGAATAGTGTGAATACATAGCACGGTTGACATAACGGTGACGTGATGAGTAGTGTGAATGCATAGCACGGTTGACGGAAGGTGACGTGATGTGATTTGATGTGACGTGATGAATAGTGTGAATACATACCACAGTTGACGGAAGGTGACGTGACGGGATGTAATGTATGTGATGAAGAGTGTGAATACATAGCACGGTTGACATAACGGTGACGTGATGAATAGTGTGAATACATAGCACGGCTAACGGAAGGTTATGTGATGTGATGTGATGTGATGAATACTCTGAATACGTAGCACAGTTGATGGAAGGTGACGTGATGTGATGTGATGTGACGTGATGAATAGTGTGAATACATAGCACGTTTGACATATCGGTGACGTGATGAATAGTGTGAATTCATAGCACGGTTGACGGAAGGCGACGCAACGTGATGTGATATGACCTGATGAATAGTGTGAATGCATAGCACGGTTGACATAACGGTGACGTGATGAACAGTGTGAACACATAGCACAGTTGACGGAAGGTGACGTGATGTGACGTGATGAATAGTGTGAATACATAGCACGGTTGACATAACGGTGACGTGATGAATAGTGTGAATACATAGCACGATTGACGGAATGGTGACGTGATGGGATGTGATGTGATGAATGGTGTGAATACATAGCACGGTTGACAGAACGGTGACTTGATGAATAGTGTTAATCCATAACACGGTTGACATAACGGTGATGTGATGAATAGTGTGAATACATAGCACGGTTGACGGGACTGTGACGTTATGTGATGTGGTGTGAGTCACCTCACGCTGTGCACCGTAGGCATGACTAAAAGATGCTTTACAGCTTATGTTCAGCCTCTAGTTACCCCACTTTTTAGCCATTTATTTAACCCCTGTTACTGTTTCCTTGTTTCCATCTTGTGTCCAACCTCTTATAGCTTTTATCTCATAGTGCAATTGCAGTGTTTACCTCCATTTGCACCAGGACATGGGATAGTCTCCCTGCCCTAAGTGCTGGGTCATATGGTCTATTTCGCATCACCGAATCATCTCCCCTTTTCCTTCTATTTCTGTTTCCCGAAGGCAGTGTTTTACTTCTTCCATTGGTGCTAACATTCAAAACAAGAAGGAAGGTGTCTTCAATGGATAGATAAATTAAAAACTCAGTTTTGTGACGCCGTAAACGAAAGCTAGCAATTAAAGCGACTATTCTGGCACTGCATCCCAAGATGTAAAGGCAATTTCAATTAGAGAAAAGAGCATGGACATCTGCAAAATGTCTCTTTTCTCATATGGGTTTATGCGTCCCCTCGCTCGTCAATTATTTTCTGTTATTTTCTCTCCACCATGTTTGCTGGCTGCAGTTTTGGCACGAGAAGCGGAATACTAATTCGCAGGATTTAACTCTGATTAATAGATGTATTTTACGGAATCTGTTTTGTTTTTCTTTCGGAAATATCGGCATTTTCTGAAAAGTGAGGTAGGCTAAAGCTTGTGTTTACTTTCAAGGCAACTGTTCTTGTGCAGCAGCTATCAAATGCTTTTAGAAAAAAAATAATTTATATTTCTCCTTTAAAGGGTTCACGGATGTATTCCCTTATAAAAATTTTATGTCTTTTCTTTTTAGTGCATATATCTTGACTATTCTTTTCTTTATTTAAGTAATCATTACAGGGTGTGTAAGCAATTAGCTATCATATATGCTTGCACATATCTACTGCAAAAAAAAAGAAAGTTAAATGATTAAATGGTACCAAAGCACAAAATGTTATATCCAAGGGATTAAACTTAGACATAATCAAGTCGTAGATTAAGGATAGGAATAAAATTAGGCTCTTTAGACTAAACTCCATATTCAAGTCGTAACTTTCATGCTCGAAAATTAAATCAAACATGATATTTTTTATACGGATAGACTCCTCTTGATGAACTAACATATACAATAGATTTAGATTTCAGTAAAACCAATTTCTAAGTATAACTAGGATTCAGACGAAACCAAATTCAACAACAATTTACATATACGAATGTTTGAATTGTAGACATATCAAAATTACTTCAAGCCTTAAAATTAAGAAATGGACTTATACTAAAAGCAGTGGAATCTACATAATGGAAACTCGACATGAAATTTCTGAAATTAAATTATCTATACACACACACACACACACACATATATATATATATATATATATATATATATATATATATATATATATATATATGTGTGTGTGTGTGTGTGTGTGTGTGTGTGTGTGTGTGTGTAAATATTAACTACTATGGCATTTAATATCGAATTTTGCCTTTGGAAATGTACTGTACAGTATATCCACTGGAAATTCATTTACGATAGCAGCTTTTGGCTGGGCAAAGCTTCGAACCTAGGCCTCTTAACCGAAATCATCTCCTACGGGACCCTACCAATTGAGCTATCAGGACATATGCTATATATATATATATATATATGTATATATATATATATATATATATATATATATATATATATATATATATATATACGCACTAAAACCAACATATAGACAAACTATAGTTAGAGAAATGAAATTATTGTGGAAAACTTTACGCCATACATTGAAACTTCGTTAACTTCAATGGAATATATAACGCACTGTTTGTTGATATATTGTCAAGGGATTAAAACTTCTGGAAGGGGATATTGCATTTCACGGAAAATAAAACATCCAAGTATTGTATTATAGAATATTTTGCTCGAGAGAGAGAGAGAGAGAGAGAGAGAGAGAGAGAGAGAGAGAGAGAGAGAGAGAGAGAGAGAGAGAGAAGTGAAACTCACGATCATATGTAATGAATGAATATTGCATACACAAACTTTTCTCAAACATGAATGGAAAATACATCTGAATAATGAATGATATGGATGGAAGGCGGAAGCTCGTGAATAAATATAATATGCAAAATTGATTTTACAACCCATTTTTATGAAATAAATTTTAAGAAATAGAAATAACCTTCACCTTATGCGACGACGGCGGTGAATAAGCCTGCAGAAATTCTTAAGTTCACCTTCTTTGCTATCAGTGATATTTCAGAAACATTGCTAGCGAAATTTTGCTTCTGGGAAATTTTTTTAACTATATGTCTCGAAATATCACCTTATCGCTTACAGAGGCAGGAATAGTCATGGCAGGGTATCAAGGTCTAAATTCATATTTAGATCTTGGTAGGTATATAATTAGACCCAATTATTTGAATGGCAATAGTAATTTAGGGTAATTGCAGTAACAAAGGCAAAGAAAGTCTATTCCAATTATTTGCTATTTTTTTAAGGAAAGAAATTGCCACATTGAGTGGTGTTGTATCTTTTCAATTGCAGTTTGTATCCGTTAGATTGATGTAATCTACATTTGATATTCCTTTAAGAATTCTGAATGCCTCTATTAACTCTCTACTTAGTCGACGAGTTTCTTGATCAAATAAGTTCAAGCGTTCCATCCTCCGTCCATATACAAATTGCCTTAGTGTTAGAACTAGTTTGGTGGCCCTAGCTTGTACCGCTTCCTAGCTATCTATATCCTTCTGAATACTTGGATCCCAGAATTGGACTCCGTATTCTAGAGGGAGGTCTTACTAGGGATGTGTATAGCTGTACTACAGTGTCTTTGTTTCTGTATTTGAATTGTCTTTTTATGTAACCTTTCAGTTTTTTTTTTTGTGCTTCCTTTCCAGCTTTTATGCTTTATTTGGTGAACTTCCAATCCTTGCTGATAATAATACCGAGATTTTCCTCTTGGTCTACACTTTAGAGAGAGAGAGAGAGAGAGAGAGAGAGAGAGAGAGAGAGAGAGAGAGAGAGAGAATGAATATTAGCTCTGCTTCACGTTGAGGTATCAAGTGAAGGCTGTTCGAAAGTTAACACGCAGCCGCCTAGGATAAGAAATCTCATCAGGAGTTCAATATTCTGGTTGTCAGTTCAATGGATTCCTCTTTGCTACGTCTTACTGGCCCCCCTCCCCCCTCTCTCTCTTCCCTCTCTAATCCCCTTACCCTTTCAAGTTTCCCTCTGTCTCCCCCTCTCTCCTCTGAAATGACGGAGGATCCCTCCTTCAAAGATGACTTATGAATGAAGAAGGTTCCTCGGAAAGAGGTCGAAACTTTACATAGGGAAGAAAAAAAAGAATTATCCAATATCAGATCTACCGCAGATAAGAGAGAGAGAGAGAGAGAGAGAGAGAGAGAGAGAGAGAGAGAGAGAGAGAGAGAGAGAGAGAGAGAGAGAGAGAGAGAGAGAGAGAGAAAGATTTGCTCATAGCTGATCCCTGATGGAAGCCAACCTTTACAGGGAGTACCTGTCTCAATTTTGTCTTCTCATTGGTTCTTAGATCAACACTTACGATGTTGATATAGAAATAGATTTCTACATCAACACCATAATTATGTGTTGATCAAAGAATCACTGTAAAGAAAAAAAAAATAGAGAGACGGAAGTATTCCCTGTGGAGATTGGTCTCCATCAAATCTCAGGTCTGAGTCCATTCTTATTTCTTGTCATTATAAACATCTGAATTAAGGAACAACTAATTGGGTGTTAAAAATCCACATTTGTATATCGTTGTATATTTTGAAAAGGAACTTTTGCACCTTTTTCAAAGTACCTTTTCAATTGAAGAATGAAATAGTTTCATAATATTTCAAAGGTAAACTAAAAACTTACGGCAATTACAAGACAAAGGTTACTAAACAACCAAAGTAGTAGGCGAAGCTAAACCAGCAAATTGAAAGGAAAGGGCAGTTTTCTAAGAAGTGAATGGGTTTAATGTTCAAATAGCTAGTCGCCGGGTAACTGAATGTTTTATAGCCTATTACTGATTATTCTGGAAACTAGTATTTACGGATGATTTAGCCATTATAGCAATCACAGAACAACAAACGTTTAAAAAAAGAAAAAAAAAACATTGGGAAGAGAACTAATGATTACTAGTAAAGACATGAAGAACTTAACATTTAAGTAGAAGATAGAACATTGCTAAAACAGAACAATGAGTTTAACTGCTTGTAATCAATAATAATAGAGGAGGGAGGTACTGAGATATCAGTGAGACATTGAGTGAAATAAGCAAGGTGAAAATGTAAAGAGGTATATAGACAAGAAAATTCCGTTGAGGCTCAAAATAAAGATTCATTAAACAGTTAACAAGGTTAAAGGCTGTCCATGAATGGAAGAGGCAAGGGACAATAACAATGCCCTAGCTAGCAGGGCAGTTCCCTAGAGACTATCCATATATGCATGTGATCAGCGCCTAAGCCCCTTCTCCCAACAGAGGACCAGGGAGGGCCAGGTAATGACTGCTAATGACACAGCAGGTAAACCTATAGGCTCCCCAAGCCCCTATCCGAAGCTTACAGGGGTGGTGAGGTTGCTGACACAAGAAACTATCGAGCTTGAACATGTCTGAAATCCCAGTATTGGGATCGCCAGGCAGGGATTGTTCCAATAAGCCATACCTGTCAAGTTAGCTGATAACATACCAGCTATGGGGAGGAGTTTGGGACGTCACTGGATCACATTGATTGATGTGGGGAGGAGTATGGGTGATGTGGCTGTGGGATTGGGGGAAGATGGTGCAAGGAATAGGAGTAGATGGAAAAAAGTTTAATCGAGCGCCCTACACTGCAGTACAGTGGGATTGATAAATTTGAAACAAGAAGACAATATTGTTAGAAATAATCGCTCGAGATGAGGATTATGAAGTACTATATATTATTAATATTATAATTATAAGTTATTGTTATGTAATTGCTCAGGTTATATATACTACATCTCAAGTACATAGATGAAGGGGAATTTTTTATTATTTTACTGCGACCCATAAAAATCTAATTTGATATATTTTTATTACGATGCATAGTATCAAAGACGAGTATTAATCCTACGGGCTGCCAACGCAAGAGCCCGTGTCCAGCACAAGGCTGGCCAATCTATCAAGCAAGCAATACATGGAAGTTAGAGCAGAAGTGACCTCATCTGTACCATGGTCTTCCACCATCTTGGGCTAGAGTTCTCTTGCTTGGATGTACACTACGGCATACTGTTCTATCTTATTTCTCTTCCTCTTGTTTTTCAGTTTTTATAGTTGAAAAGCGTGGCCATTCAGAAATTACGTTATATCTTTGTAATTATTGGTTTCTATGTGAAGTGGTTTTATTAAGTGAATAGGAATAT
>NC_090727.1:140205974-140210974 GCF_036898095.1 Palaemon carinicauda | reverse complement strand
TTACACACATTTACTTAATCCTACGTGAGTGAGACCCACCTTACAAGCTGGCTATACATCTCTTAATTACACAAATGAAATACGTGAATAAAATAATCTACTCTCATGTTAGGCCAGCTTTGTAAGAATATATATATATATATATATATATATATATATATATATATATATATATATATATATATATATAAATATATATGATATTTAGCTCTCTCTCTCTCTCTTTCTCTCTCTCTCTCTTTCTCTCTCTCTCCTCTCTCTCTCTCTCTCTCTCTCTCTCTCTCTCTCTCTCTCTCTCTCTCTCTCTCTCTCTCTCTCCTAATCTAGGAGTGTATAGTAACTGGCGCTGAGTGAACCTCTCCAATTACCTTAGTGTGCCAACAAGAGGGTATTCATCATGAAAGCCTTTGACGCCGACGATGGCCAACTAAATTAAACTTAGGCAATAATGAAGGCCAGATGTCCCCAAGGCTTTCCTTTATGTACTTGGTAAACATAATTTATTGAAAAGCATAGCACAAATTTATATTCAAATTACGTATATGTGTTCAGAATTCTTTATTCACTTGAAGGGTTTCCGTCTGCCTATCTCGAACATCCATTGTTAATTGACTTGTCAACTTGTCAATTAAATGTCGTAGTCAAGTACTCGGTTGAGATATTGCACGGAATTTCCAAAGGCTTATGTGAGGCCGTATCATATGAGCCCGTTTCTAGGACATTTTCAAAGGTATATATTAGATATTACTAAAGTGTCTTTGAATCGTCTACCAGGCCATCAGCTGGACCCATATTTTCAGCCTTTTACTTTATATCCATCGTGCTTCAATCTTCCTTCTTACTGTCCAACCTCGTAACCTTTACTTCCTATTATGATGGACTTTTGGAAACGTCCTTGCCTTGCGATCTGCTGGACTGGGGCACGAGTTCCGCTCAAGCTTGATAGTTTCTTGTAGCGTCTGCAACCACACCATCCTTGCGAGCTAAGGATGGAGTGGTTTGTGGGAGCCTATAGGTCTACCTGCTGAGTCATCAATAGCTATTGCCTGGCCCTCCGTGGTCCTTGCTTAGATGGAGAGTGGTCTTGGGCACTGATCATATGTCAGTATATATGGTCAGTCTCTAGGACATTGTCACTGTCCCTTGCTTCTGCCATTTATGATCGCCCTTTAAACCTAAAGTTTAAGACTGAATGGTCTCTCCGGCCCAAGAGCCGAGGTATCTCAATGCGATCATTCTGAGGTGCCGTGCCAACTGAAAACTTGTACATGCAAATCAAATCCCAACAATGAGCGAGGCCTGACATAGCCACAATGTATTCTTTGTCTTTTTTCAAGTGCCTGATATTTGTTTATTTTTTTCATATATTTAACATTTTTGTTAATTGATTATGCATGTCTCTCTTTTAAAGGAATCTCTGATATATTAACTACCACATAACAAAGTTTGCGAAGTATACCAATGTAGATGCTGCAATCTTTTTATTGCCAACTGCCGTTTCCTGTATATTAATGTATTTATCCGTCTGGTTTTGCATTTATCATTTTTTCCATTTCATATCATGCCTTGAAAGTTGTCTCAAATCGCTTTTTTCAGTACCAACGTAATTTGCTCTTTAAGTATTTTTGTCTGTTTGGTCTCCTCCTTTTTCCTTTTTCATAATATTATGAAAAAGGAAAAAGAAGGAAATATTATATTTCTTCAAGTCTCCTCGTTAGCTATATCAGATCTTCGGCCAAATCCTGGTCGTTCTGATATTCTCTAATGTTGCCTTGCACCTCTGAGCAAGACGACATGTTTGTATTGAAGTTCTCAGGACCTACAGTTAGTTTTCGAGTTCGTATGGCTTTACTAGTTTATTATAAATATGTGATAGAAATGCAGTAGATGTAAGGGTACCTAAAATTTTAGAAAATGTTTAATAAAATTGCTTCAGTTTTCGATTTCGTTGTAGTTTCTTTAAGTTAATGTAAATTAACAAGATTGGGCTTTTTATATTAATTCTTTAATGACAATTTTTTACACAACCATTGTTCATTGGCGTATAGATTTATTAGTTTCTTTACGAAACAACAAGGTTGGGATCATTTAATGGGAAGAACCAATCTTAACTTATTTAAACTAAACAACTTATAAACAAAAAATAAGCAGTGCGTAAAATAAATGTAAAAGAATGTATACATTTGTAGTCTTGGTAAAAAAGCTTAAAAAGATGGTATTTTGTGGACGAAAAACAAAATGATAAAAATACCACTTCGGTTCCAAGAAGTAAAGCTCATGCAGGGGTGGAAGGGGAAGGGGAGAGGTGTTAATCACCCCCTCCAGATCTCTGGTTAGAAGGAGAGTCTTTAACAGAGTGTGTAGTAAAGAATCTAGTTACATTATCAAACCATATGGAAATCATTCATGTCTTTTGGAATTTTTATGGATAATCTAAACAATGCTTTGGTATAAAAGTTAGCTGTTTTGACTTATTAAATTTTCAAAAGTAATAACCAATGTGATTTCCATTATATGCAGATGAAATTGAAACATAACGTATCTTAATGCTAATCTTCCCTATTTCTGAGACTGGAAACCCTAAAGGATAGGCCAGTTCAATGATAGGTCATGGAAGATATCAGGTCATGGAAGATGCATGCTAAAAACTCTGCCATCAAAGGTCTTACTTAGTGGATCAGTATATGTTATATCTAGGCCACAATACCTATTTTTCCACCTTTTTATGGCTACATGTACTTACGCTTGAGTTATAAAGAACCCGCATCACCCACTCACGGTCGGTTATAGGACCATATCATAAGATTAAGTCCATATCATGAAACTCCAAACTATTTTCTTGACGATTACGACCTGTTATGACCCCCGAATCCCCTCTCTTTTATAGCCGCATGTAATCACTGGGGTAGAATACGAATTTATTGTTATGACATTAAATATTTTTGCATGATGATATAGTGAGCTTAATCTCAGATAAAAATAACATTAATAGATGATATTTTCTTGGCCACAAAACACTTGGTCCATAAGATTTCTTTTTCCTGATGGAATAAATGAATGATTGATTGATGATAAGCTGGCATTATAACATCAATGGTCATTGATGCTGATTGGAGTATGAGTAACAACGAATAATTAATTCAAGACAATAAAAGGAAATGAAGAAATAACTTTAAAGTAAAACATTTGAAATTTCATATACCATTTCAAAACGATTAAGAAAGCCAGCTTCCAATACTAACTTAAAAATGCCACTGGTATCATAGAAAAACGTCTCCAAGAATTTTGTTGAGGATGTACCTGTCATCCTCATTACGAGCTTCATATAGGAATCGTTCCCTGATATCTCCAAGACTGGGACTTTTAATAAGTAAATGACTAACAGTCAGGGGGGAATCAAGCAATCATTACAAAATGGTTAGCACCTGCCAGTCATCAAGAAATTGTGTATTCCTGATGGAAGAAGTATAAGATATGCATATGAGGGTATTCGAGAAATCACTGCAAAGAAAAAAAAGAGGAAGAGAGGTGACTTTCCTGTCGAATGAAAATTGAAATCTTCTAACTAATGAATCTAAAATTAGAGCTCAATGGAGAGAACATATTGAAGAGACACTAAATGGGCCACCCCACCAGACATCCTTAAGGCTAAGCGTGATCTAAGTGATATTAGATTGGTAGAGGTCGTTTTGGCAATCAACTGAAAAAACTATGCCACCAGGAATGTTAAAGGCTGAAGAGATTCAAACATCTACTGTGTTCAATGAATTATTCAATCATACTGTATGTGGCGAGATGAAATCCCACCTGTTGAATGGAAAAAGAAAGGTATTGTTAGCGTACCCAAGAAGGGAGATATAAGAGACTGTGGGAATTGACTAGGGATCACATTGTCACCAGTCGGTATAAGAGTTGTTTCCAATGTAATATTGAAAAGAAAACTAAATTAATGGATAAAATACCTTAAAAGAGCAAACACGTTTCAGAAACGGTAGAGGATGTGAAGATCAAACTTTTATTCCACGACATATGCTTTGTGGATTTTGAGAAATCATATGATAGTATTTCACGTAGTATGTTAAAAAAAATTTTGGGGCACTGTGGGATACCAGAAAAGATTGTAAACATCATAATGGATATGCAGTGGAACTTGTTGTATGGTAATGGATAATGGTAGTCTTTTTACAGATAGTTAGATTGATAGATAGATAGATATTTTATTGACCACAACATATACAGCTCATATTTACAAGAATTATTTACTTCTGGTCCAAATAAAGGCAAAATACTACACTTGGCAATACAATACATTATATACACAAAGGTAAGAATAACAGATTTTTTTTTCAACGTATACAAGACATTATTTTGTGAACATGTACCGGTAATAAAACAAATTCTAGTAGTTATCAAAAAACAAACAAAATTAACAACCAAATTTGGCATTTATATACAAAATCATACTCCTAAAAGCTGCTTTTTCCTTAATTCATAAATATTCACAAATACTCGTAAAGGATTAAACTAATAATCTTACATTGCTCTGCCAGGGTTCACTGATTTGAAAATATATCCCTCATGTTAGAAAAACTATGTGTCTCTGATATTCTGTGTCCTTGATCATATTTGTGTTACGTGCTTCTGTCTGAATGGCTCCACAGGTAAACAGCCGCTCCTCCAAAGGCAGACGGCCTCTCCCCCTCCTACCCCACCTACCTACTTCCACCGCCCCGAGTGAGATGCAATCCTGAACCTAGTAAATGAGACTCTATCTAACTCAGAAACATTATGCCTAACAGAATAGATGTCATGAACTAAGAGATCTGGATTGACTTCTCTATATGTTACTTTTCTTGAGAAGTCAGAATTAATGATGTTACGCCTGTTTTACTATCAGTCCTTCTATGTAAGTCTTGGTGTTATACCTGGCTCCTAGCACGGTCTTAATTGAAAATATCAAAGGGTCATCCTCCATCGAAGTCCTCTCTCTCCACTTCCTA
>NC_090727.1:140198474-140200974 GCF_036898095.1 Palaemon carinicauda | reverse complement strand
TTTTTTTAGGAATTTTAGAATTTTTCCCATAGATTCTCGTCGATGGAGACATCTTGTTTAAGTTAACTTTATATTGAAATATTTTAATTGTTAATTTAAAAAAGTATACTGTGAAGCTTTCTTTCTCGCTTCAGTATTCTCTTGGTTCATTTTTCATTGAGTATATAACCGTCATTCAGCGGACAGGACTCTAGCTATCTATGGTCGGAGTAGAGATCCGTCTTCTTTTCCCATTTCGGTTCTCATTTTATTTAATCCGGGCTAAGTAAGGCTACTACTTGCGTCTTTGTTGAAAAAAAAACTTGAATGAAAAGTAACGATCTTAAACATGTAATAAATGACAATTCATACTAAATCAACAATAGAGATACAACCAAATAACAATAGCAAAGGAAACACCATTAATATTAATTATGATAATGAACAGAAGACTATAGAATTGAAATCCTTATAATTACAAATACAAAAATTAATGCGAAGGACTGGGAAGGGATGGGTGGGGTAGCTGACCGCCAACGTCTACTTGTGAGGCCAATTAGCGGTAGCGGGTGCAGCGTGTTTCACCCGACGAGGACCCTTAAAAATCTCTCAGGGGATCCCATCTGCCGGAGAGACAAGGGCCCCACGAGAGCTTTCCAGTCCCTATAGTCTTTAAAGGCCTCTCCGCCTTATTTCCTCTTTCTTCCATACTTCACCGAGAATCCTTCAGATGGAATTATTATATTCTCATACTGTACCTTCTTCTCAACGCTGAATATTCAACCGAGAGAGAGAGAGAGAGAGAGAGAGAGAGAGAGAGAGAGAGAGAGAGAGAGAGATTCCTTAAGAACACCCATTCCAGTTGATATATGACATGTTAATATATTTTACAACGTTTATTAATATCACACAGTATATTCTTAGGCACCTGTGATTAGGCCCCCTTGTTTACTCAACGTCCTTCAATAATTTTTCACTTTATTGATTTGAATATATCTGTTGTAAATAGCAGTTGGGGGCTATCTTAGGCCCCAGGCTGTATTGGCTCACGCCGGATGGCAACCCTACAACCAATAGTCCCAAACTGTAGAATTTGCCGTGGCTTCTGAGCCATACTCAGCCACAGTTTCCTTTAATTATACTTGGTTATGGTCATCTCTCCAAGATGAATCAAACTATTTTGCATCTTCATGAGAGCAGATTCTATGATTCCCTCTTACCGGAAGTAGGTTTGGCAGGAGACCAGCCACCCGCTGAGATACTACCGTTAGAGTATTATCATAGGTCCTTTGACTGGCCAGACAGTACTATATTGGATCCCACTCTCTGATTACTGCTCATTTTTCCTATGCCTACTCATACACCAAATACTTTTGGCCTATTCTTTCCACATTCTCCTGTCCTCATACGCTTGACAACACTGAGATTTCCAAACAGTTCTCCTTCGCTCAAAGGGTTAACCACTGGAATGTTATCGATCTGTAGCTATTTTCCTCTTGGTAAGGGTAGGAGAGACTCTTTAGCTATGGTAAGCATCTCTTCCTTGAGAAGGACACTCTAAGGTAAAACCATTGTTCTTTAGTCTTGGATAGTGCCTGAGCCTCTGTGCCATTGTCTTCCACTATCTTGGAGCAGAGTTCTCTAGCTTGAAGGTACACATGCTCTTGTTTTTTTTTCTATAATTTATATATGAAAGATTAAATATTTTAATGTTGTTACTGTTCCTAAAAAAATTATTCAAATTATTTATATTTTATCTTGTATTCTTATTCCCTTAGTTAATTTCCTCATTGAGCTATTTTTCCCTGTTGGGGCCCTTGGAATTATAACATCCTGGTTTTCCAACTAGGGTTTTAGCTTAGATGATAATAATAATAATAATAATAATAATAATAATAATAATAATAATAATAATGCATTCCAACTTTGCTTAGATATTCATTCCAAATCTTCTTTATTACTCTTTCACACACAATGCTAGTTTTCTAGCTCCGTCTTTGTTATTCACCCTTTCTCTCGTCCTCCCATTATCCATTATATTTACTCCCTGAACTATTCATTCGAATAAACCACTTTCCTTCTTCCACCTTCCGTATTAACGTTCATTGTCCCATTTCCTTAGTTTCCATTTAGTTCCTAATACCCCCATCACTCAGTAAGCACTTGTTACCGAACGCGGACGGCTGTTCATGCGGCTAAAAGCAAAGATCTCCACATCAGTGTTGTATCATGGTGAAAGTGACATCTACCATAAACGTTGGTATTCGGAAACAAGAAGCTTTTGTTCGCTAATATCTCTTCTCTTGGTCTTATCGTATCAAACTGGCAACATGCAACAAAAGGAATATGTTAGAATGTTATTTTTCCTTACATCATCACAACATTATGGAAGTAATTGATCGCGTTAATTTTGACGGACTGGGACTAAAAGGTTTTATAAAGTCGTGTCTAAGTGGTAACTTTGAATTGATAAAGTTAGAGTTACATTAAAATTTGTATTAAAGCTGCTAGAAATCAAATT
>NC_090727.1:140175974-140188474 GCF_036898095.1 Palaemon carinicauda | reverse complement strand
AACTGATACTTCAACAGACTCTTGATCGAGATCACTCATCTGTATTAATCTTTTTAATTATTATGAATTATTTTTCAAGGATACAATTCTAGATGTTGATGTGCTCTTGAATACGTTAGCATTGTTAAATTTAAGTATTGTAACAGTCCTTACTCCTACGCCTTTAACTATTACTACTATTACTACTACTACTATTATTATTATTATTATTATTATTATTATTATTATTATTATTACAATTCGATGTGGTGCATAGACAAATAGAAATGTCTTTAACCAATGTACAGTGAACCCTCGCTACTTCGCGGTTCGACAATCGCGGATTCACCACTTCGCGGGGTTTTCCCATAACCCATATATATATACATATCGCGGATTTTCCGGAAAATTCGAAAATACCGCGAAATCTGAAGATAACCAAATACGATATTTTGTTACCTGTAATTCCATTAATACTGTAATTAGTAATATCTGCTCTTACTGATTGTTCATTGCATTACATATGATATATAATTCAGCACAGAAAGAAATAAAACACGAAAAGAGAATGTGATCATACGATAATTCAGTACGTAGTAAAATTAAATCGAACATGAAACGCAAATCAGATGCAGTCATACCATATTAGAATGGTGTGTACTGTAATGGATGTGCTTCTTTTCCATGAATCTTTTGTATGTATACGTACGTAGTACAGTACTGCATCCAATAATATTCTTTGTTGCAAAAATCACATTTCGAATACTGTAAGCGTACGAGAGAGAGAGAGAGAGAGAGAGAGAGAGAGAGAGAGAGAGAGAGAGAGAGGCGTAAAATAGCGTACGTAAATTTTTATTATTATTGTTATTATTATTATTATTGTTGTTGTTGTTAATAAAATTATTATTGTTATTATTATTAATCATTATTATTATTATTATTACTGTACAGTATTATTATCATTATTTATTATTATTACGGTACTGTATTGTACTTAATCTACGTACGTTCAGTATGCGCGGGGGCATCTTCTATGAGTAACCAACGCGCCATAGTACTAAGACGGGTTGTGATTGGTTCAAGCGCTGATAGATGACGAATCAAAACTCAAGTTTTGTTATCTAGCCTGTGATTGGTGTTTTGCCCGCATCTTCTACCCGCAGCATCAAAGTTCTCGCGGGGCTGCATCGTTCACTTTCTCTTTCCGCGTATTGCTGAGTAGACGTTCTTAAGTTTGTGAAGTTTAATCTGTGCTGTGTGCGACTGTTTTAAGTTGAACTTTTTGTTGAACTTTCTGTTACAATGCCTCCCAAGCGTTCTGCTTCTAGTAAGGCTGGTAGTGAGCCTAAACGCCACCGAAGGATGATGACGATAGCTGAGAAGGTTACGCTTCTCGACATGTTAAAAGATGGTAGAAGTTACGCGGCCGCCGGCCGCCATTTTGGCATCAACGAATCCACCGTTCGCTACATCAAGAAGGACGAGGCGAACATTAGAAAGACTGCTGCAATCACCTTTAGCAGATCAGCGAAGCGAGTCGTTACAACGCGTAATAAAACGATCGTACGCATGGAAGGTGCTTTAGCTGTGTGGATTGCCGACTGCCGGAAGAAGAACATAGCGTTGGATACGAACACCATCCAAACAAAGGCTTTGAGCTTATATGAGAATTTTGCTGCAAAGGAACCTAAAGAGGACGATGGCAACCATGCTGAAGATGATGATGATGCAGATGATCCTCAACCAGGGACATCCACTGATTCCCAGCCTCAGAAACGTTTTTCCGCAAGCAAAGGATGGTTCGCGAAGTTTCAGAAACGCTTCGCCCTGAAAAGCGTTTCCCTGCATGGGGAGTCTGCTTCCGCTGACACTGCCGCTGCTGAAACTTACGTGAACCAGACTTTCAAGAACATTATCGCTGAAGGTGGATACAAGCCGGAACAAGTCTTTAATATGGATGAAACCGGCTTGTTTTGGAAGAGAATGCCGTCGCGAACTTTTCTGTTCAAAGAGGAAGCCAAAGCCTCTGGCTTTAAGGCATTCAAGGATCGCGTTACCCTCGTGATGTGTGGCAATGCTGCTGGATTTTTGTTAAAGCCGGGGCTTATTTATAAGTCGAAAAATCCTCGCGCTTTGAAAAATAAAAATAATCTCCTTCCCGTGTACTGGATGCATAATCAAAAAGCATGGATTACGAAGATGCTGACCTCCAACTGGTTCCACCAGTGTTTCATCCCGCAAGTCCATGAATATCTCTTAGAGAAGGGCTTGCCATTCAAGATCCTTCTCCTTATGGATAACGCTGGTGGACACGCAACTGACCTGTCGCGTGAGGGCGTTCAGGTTGAGTTCCTGCCACCCAACACCACGTCATTAATTCAACCAATGGACCAGGGGGTTATCAGGGCGTTCAAGGCCCTCTACACGAAGAATACCTTGGCGGACCTCGTTGCGTGTGTGGATGCTGCTCAAGATGACGAGGATGAAGACTTCAACTTGAAGGCGTACTGGCGGCAGTACACCATAGCCACGTGCCTGCAGAATATTCAAAAGGCACTTCAAGAGATGAAACCTGCAACCGTAAATGCGAGCTGGAAGAAGCTGTGGCCCGATATTGTTTACGACGACAAGGGATTTACTCCGTCGGAAATCCAACACTCTGCAATACGGAAATCTGTGCAGTTGGCTGCCATAATTGGGGGTGACGGGTTTGGCGACATGACGACTGAAGACGTCGACGAGTTGTTGGACTGCCATTCCCAGCCCCTAACTGACGCAGACCTCGAAGACCTGACGAAATCGGCAAGTGAGGAAGAGAGTGAGGGTACCCAGGAAGAGACCCAAGAAAATGTCGAAGAAACGGGCTTAACATTAGAACGGCTTGCCAAGTTCTGCAACCATATGAAGGAGGCGAAAGAAATGTTACAAGAGTGGGACGAGGATATGGTTCGCTCGATGCAATTCTGCAACAAGGTTGATGACATCACGACTCCCTACAGGATGCTCTTGGATCGAAAAAAGAAGCAGCGGCAACAACTTCCGATCACAATGTTTTTTCAGCCTCGCAAAAAAGAGCCAGTTCCTCCTGCTAGTACGCCTTCGGAAGAAATTGAAGAAGTTGAAGAGGTGTCCCAGGAAAAGACACCTCCGTCTGAAGAGACGTAAAATACTATCATTGACTGCACAGTAGAACACATCATCAGCTTCATCATCATCATTTCTACTGTGCAGCAAATTCATCGCCATCGTCATTCAAGTTTTTCTTGAACTTCTTTCGTGGTGAGTACAGTAACAATCTTTATTTTTTACTTTAACCTGTTTTATAGTTTAGTAATGTACGTACTGTATGCATTAAGTTAAAGGGAAGGTTTTAAAAGTCTACATGTTGTAACCTATCATATTTTTTTTGTTTAAAATTTACATTTACGTACGTAAAACAATCTCTCTCTCTCTCTCTCTCTCTCTCTCTCTCTCTCTCTCTCTCTCTCTCTCTCTCTCTCTCTCTCTCTCTCAAATTGTTTTCCTGCTTTGCTACGTACAAGTACTGTATAATTTATATTTGTAAGGTAACATATTTTGTAAATGCTTTTACTGTAAATACTGTATGTACTGTATCATTATTTATCACTATCATCATGCGCGTTAAATGCCTTGTTTGTTCTGAGCGTGGTTGTTTACTGAGCGTACACGCCGTCGTTTCAGGCGGCGTCATAAAGAAAAAGATTTCATTTGGAAGTCCTAAGAAAAATACGTAAACTAAAACATTGGTAATAAAAAAATCAACATACAGTACTGTATAATCAATATAATCGATGCAAAAACTAACCTATACGTACATATATGTGTACACTAAATGAGTTTGTTTCTTCATTATGATCAGAGATGAACGTAAACAAAACATTGGTTGCCATTTTTTATCGTGCTTTTTAGGTGTTTAGGAAACACATGATATAAAATCGCCTTTAATATTTGTGCCTGTTTTAGTTTAGGGTGCTGTAGTACATGCATTAAGTGTTCTGTACATTAAAGGGTGGTTTGTTAACAGTACTACGTACAAGGGAAGGTTTTAAAAGTCCGAATATACATGTTAAATAAATAGGTAAATATGCTGTCACTACTTCGCGGATTTTCACCTATCGCGCCCGCGTCTGGAACCTATCTACCGCGATAAACGAGGGTTCACTGTATATCATATATGAATTATAAAAAAAAGGTTAGCAGTTCGGTGTTGGAACAAATAAAGGAAAATTATATGTATATCTACAGTATATTATGTTATGATTATTATTATTATTATTATTATTATTATTATTATTATTATTATTATTATTAAAGGTAAATGCTGCCTCATTGGCGTTGATTTTATAATGAACGTTTTCTATTGTTCTTATCATCTTTTTCTCTTGAATGCTATAATCCGCCAGTAACTGGGAAAGGGACATATTTTCATGAGGAAGGTAATGGAAATCATATCTTTCACAATTCTTCCTTAATATGTCAGTACACATTACGAAAGTACAGATATTAAGTACAAAGTATGTCTTTGCCGTACATCACTATCACTATGTTAGTGTGCACAAAGTAATGCACACTGACATAGATAGTAATTTACTGGCAGATTATAGCAATGAAGAGAAAAAGATGACAATAATAAGAACAATCGAAAAAGTTCATTTTAAAATTAACGCCAATGAGGCAGCAATTACTTTCAATAAAACATGTTTAAAGGAGGGTCTACTCCCAAAATATTATTATTATTATGATAATGATGACCATCATCATCATCTTTTTTATTTCTCATATTTTTCTTCTTTCATCAGTGCTGAATTCTTTCAGTGACTGTGCTATGTTTGTAATCAGTAGGAGGAGCAAAATACATAGAAAAAAATCTATGATTTTACTAAAATTAAACTTGTCGAAATCGGTACAATAAAGTTCGGCTGCAACGTGTTAAAAGAGGTTGCCGGGTGTCTCCTATCATCATAAGGCTAAGTCTGGATGAAGGGTGTAGAACTGGCTCTATATATGTATTACGATAATTAAAATAAATGTTTCCGAAAACCACCATTGAAATGTGGGAAATGACTATAAAAAGAAACTCAAAAAAAAAAAAAAAAAAAAAAAAAACGTTCAATCACAAACTTATAAAGAAAATCAATGTTACTATGTTACTAATTCGTTTACTTTAACTGAAAAAAAAAATCAATCAAAACATTTATAGAAAAGGGGAACAGTCAGTAAGGTAGAAATAATTAGGGAATAGTTTGCTGCAGCTGCTGAAACGATACTGGTACGGAGACTTCAGGCTTGAGAACGTTGCAGAAGAGCTGCTGAAGTTCAAATGAAACTGACACAATGATTTTGTATTCGGAGACGTCACAGAAAGGATGACATCAAGATGGAACTTCGGAAATCTTCTCCAAGAATTTGATGATAGTGATAGGGTGCAGGCAGTGTTAGCTACTTCTCGTCACAAGAAGGGAGGGCTGGCTGCTTCAATTTGTCTCTTCTTCTCAGCCATAGAAGGATTTTGGAGATGGGCATTTGTCAACTGAAGGTAAGGTGGAACTGACTCTATCAGACTTCTGGTCTTCTCTGCTTCTTATCTCGTCAGGACTTGGTTCTCATCTGCTTTGGACATAGTTTCTCTCTTGTCTTATGTCATGTCCTATCTCTTCTGGAAGCTTATATACCCATGTATGGGTAGAGTTGATTACAGTGAGTAGTAGCCATTTTCAGAGAACGCGTTTTTTTTGTTTACCATTCTGCGTCTCGATTGGCCTCCTCAAAAACACCCACTTCAATCACGCCATTGAAGCTTCAAGAACATATTTCATAAACAAGGATATCCCTGAGGCTCGGTTTCTTAAAATATGCTGACTCGACTGATTGAGGCGATGTCAAGCTTGACCAAACAATACAGTAGGCGAGTCGAATCTCGCTGCGTTCACTTTGTCAATTGATAAGAGTTTCTCTTTTAATAACGTATCCCTTTAAAAGTGTTATATCTACTCATGACAATATGTTGCTTGGTTGGCTCGTCACATCAGATGCTGGTTGCTGATTGGTCCTCGTAGGCATAGTCCTTAATTGGTTTGTGACGGAGTTAATCTCCCACTTGCTGAGGCGCTTTCCTGGAGGGGTTCCGTCACAGTCAGGCTGTTACTCTGCTCATGATCATCTAAGTTGGATGGAGTCAGGGTTTTAGTAGATCCAGGCAGGAACCCCTGGTTCCAGCTCACTGATTGGTTAACATGCTGCCTAAATGGGGCTTGGAGTTAGGCAAGCTGTTTGGCAGCTTGGAGTCCAAGTCCGGGGAGTCCTGAGCCACTTCCTGATTGGCTGAGGCCCTCGCCGGGAGTCTAGGTTGCAGGCAAGCTGTGGGTCACCGATCACCATTGTCATTACTGTTTCCAGGTCGATTTGAGGTGTTCCTACAAAAGGAGAGGAGGAGGAACATTTGTCATGTTAAAAATTTGGTCTTTCTTGTTGAATGAGCGGGGCCTTCAAGATCCAAAGCCTCCTGCCATTCTGGGAATTTCCGATGATTTTATTATTCCTTGTGATATCCTCTTGTACCACGGCTTGTTGTGCACTAAGAGTAGCTGCATCTTGATGGCTACCTGTTGAACATGGCAGGACAATCTTTTACAAAATCTCATTGTTATCATTTCAGTGTAACGGCAAGGGTATCCACAAACTGAGCATCGCTAGGAATAAACAACATTAGACCTTTTCAGAATGTCCTGCGTGGGAGGGGCTGGTTTATTGTTCCTAATGGGAGTTCTTGTCCTCATGGTATGTTGATAAGATACAAGTTAGATCTTGAAGTGCTCTTCAATGGGCGTGACATGGTTCTTAACACTGTCCCTCATGGCCTTCTCATCCTGTTAACTCAAGAAGGCATACTCTCGCTGCTGGCCTCAGTCTCGTACCAGTTGTCCATTGTACATTTGACCTCTATTGATCTGGTTGTTGGAGAAACCTTTGTTCACGAGGAGCTGGGTAATCCTATTCAGCTCCTTGTGAATCTCCATTCAGGAAAAACAATGGGAAAGTGCCCGACGAACGTAGGTTCGTATGGTGGAGGTCTTGTACCTAGTGGGACATTCACTATAACCATTCAAGCAAAGGCCTAGGTCATGGGCTTAGTGTATACTGTGATATTGAAATCATGCTTAGCAGTTGAGACTATGTTGGCGCACATATCCTCCATGTTGCTCTTTTTCTGTCTCGTAGTGTTATTCCCATCATTATTATTTCCATTGCTCTTTGAGTTGTAACTAGCTTATGTTCTAAGGCTTTAGTAAGGCTCCAAGTTTCTGATGCATAAAGTAATACTTGAAGGATCATCTTACTAAATACTTTCTTTTAGAGAAAGTGGCATTTTACATTTCATAATCTCATTTTCTTTACCAAAAGTTCTCCATCTCATGTTTCTCCTTCTTTTAATTTCAGGTTCATGTCCGGGGGACAGACAGGCTGTGTTTCCTAGGTATGTAAATCAATTAAAAATCTTTAGAGGTATGTCGAAAACATTTATTAGTTCATATGCATTTTCTTATTCCTACATTTCTACTTACTCTATTCAAATTTTCTACCATCTTTTGCAATTCCTCCCACAATTCCTCTCATTATTCACAAAATGAAACTACGTTGTCTCCAAATCTTAAGTTGTTAAGGTATTCTCCGTTAATGTTAATTCCTACATTTCTCAATATGAACTCGTTAAAACTTCTAGGCACGCTATGGATAATTTAGGAAAGGTGGGATCTTCCTGTCTAACTTCTTGAGCCACTCTAATCATAGTGGTACCATCCCTTTGTGGTAGGGTAGGGAGTGGACATTTGGTTAGCAGCTTTCACAGGTGTCATTGGTGGAGAAATTAATTCCAGGAAAGGCTAACGGTGTCTTCTTTGGAATTTCAGACAGTCTTAATTTTTTCTCTCCCTTAAACTTTATTTTTTTCCATTGTTTTTTTTTTTTTTTCATTGTTATTATGACCCCTTCCCTCCCCCTGAAAAAATAACTAATGAGTAAACTTAATATTCCCCGTACCCCTGGATCAAATGGCGAACCCCAGACACCGTTGACGACTTCTGCTTGTTTAAATAGGGAAAGCTTTGTTGACAACCTTGGCAATAAAAAGGATTCCTCCAACAATACTTCTCTGACCAGTGTTTTTAAAGACAATTTATCGGCACTGGTGGAAAATGATGCTTGTAATAACAGTAATACTTTACTCTCTGGTTCAAGCTCATTACCAGATCCAACAAAAAATCTCCACTTAAAAAACCTACCAATTGGTTGTAGCTATGACATAATTCATGAAGCCTTCTGTAGATTTGGGGCAATCAAAGAAATTTTAATGGAGCTTAATGGTAGTAAAGGCTTTTGGGAAGCTTGGGTATCATTTTCAAGTTTTGAGATTGCTTTAGAAGCAAATAAAAATTTAGAGAGCATAAAAATTGACAATTGTTTGATTTCTGGGGCTCTGTGATAACGCACCAAGACACCTAGAGGTATATAAACCAGAAGAATGGATGGAAAAAGAAATAGAGCATAGACTTCCAGAAGTAAGAACCCCCAAGCCCCCAACATGGATAATTGCATCTGGGAAGATAGATAATTATAACTATTATAAGATTAGTAAATTTATGCAAAAAAAAGTTGGTTTGATTAAAAGTAAGGATATTAGTAGATAAGGTAAGCAATCTGTTTTGATTAATGCAAAATCAGATACTCAAGCTCACATGCTTTGTGGCATGAAGATTGCAGAAATTGATCATATTAAGGATATTAAACCACATATGAGCTTCAGCTATGGTAAAGGAGTAGTTTTTGATAAAGATCTATATGAATTTTCAGAACCAGAAATTCTGGACATGTGCCCTGCTAATGTTTGGAAAGTAAGTAAGATCCCTCAAACAAGCATGGTAGTTTTAACATTTGAAAACCCTGTTATACCAGATCATATAATTATTGAGAATGAAAGAGTACGTGTTTGAGAATATAAACCTAGGCCTTTACAATGCTTTAATTGTTTCAAGTACGGTCACCCTTCCCGGTACTGCAATAATACGAAGATCTGTATTAACTGTTCTTTGTTAGAACATGGCCAATGCAACAGAGATACAACCTGTGCAAACTGTAAAGATAATCATAAATCAAATGATAAAAGATGTAGAGAATACAAGAAAGAAGAAGCTGCAATCTTGAAAGCAAATGCTGAACATATAAGTGTAGGTTATGCAAAGCATTTACTCAATCGGCAACTTAATTTTGCTCGCGCTGTTAAGATGCCAACAAAAGATTATAATCCACTACCCCTTACTACCACAGGGGGACCAGTGGCAGCACCTGGCCTGTTAGGTGCATCTCCCTTAGTGGTAGTAGCCCAGCCATCTGGGTCAAGTGCTCAGCCTATAAAAGCCAGAGCACAAACCTCCAAAGAGGTCAATATGGTTTCCAAAACACCAAAAGTATTGTCACCGATAGGAGCATCTCCCCTAGAGGTAGTAGCCCAGCCTTCTGGGTTAAGTGCTCGAACTGTTGAAGTTCTAGCACAATCCTCCAAGGAAGCCAATGTGGCTTCCACCACCTTGAATGTATTGTCTCAGGCAGAATCTCTACCGGATTTGATGGAGATTGGAAAACAAGATCTTCCAAAGAGGAAAAGGTCCCCATCATCCTCACCTTCATCTAAGTCAGGTAAGTGCCCTACTGCTCATGATCCTAAGGTTGACTCTTATAAAGATCCTAAAAAGAAAGAAAAGAAGAGTGGTGGCCTAGTAAAGCCTTCCATCTCCAGGCCTTACATGGCTTCATCTGAAAAGTCCCAAAAGACAATTGAGACAAAGAAAAATAATAACAAAAGATAATGTCTATCATCCAGTGGAATTGCAGAGGTCTAAGTACTAGCATTGAGCAAATAAAAACTTTAACCAGGGACTCAGACACGAAGGTAATTTGCCTACAGGAAACCAAGATCAGTGACAAACCATTTAATCCTGGACTCAATTATCATTTTTGTAGATCCCCTCCTTTGCAAGCTGCAAGAGCTCAAGGTGGTACAGGTTTTATTATTCACAAATCTGTAAAATTTGAAACAATCCCACTCAATACACCATTACAGGCATGTGCAGTTAGAACTCATATCGGGAAAAAAATTACTTTATGCTCGCTATATATTGAACCATCCTTAGAACTTTTGCTCTTAGATCATGCTGGTAATCCAAGAAGGCTTAGACTTTCTGACCTCCAAGACTTGATCAATCAGCTTCCTGCCCCTTTTATTTTAATGGGTGATTTTAATGCAAAGCATACTTTATGGGGTGGAAATGTGTGCGATAGATGGGGTAATCTTGTTGAAGAATTAATCGACAACAATGATATAATACTAATGAATGATGGTTCTCCAACTAGGTATGATGTATTCCACAACTCTACATCAGCCATTGATTTGTCAATCTGTTCCTCATCCATTCGATTGGACTACCTTTGGTCAGTAAATGAACACCTACATGGCAGTGACCATTGGCCAATAATGTTAAATTATGTCCATAATCTTCCTTCTCAGTGTCCACCAAAAT
Organism: Palaemon carinicauda; assembly: GCF_036898095.1. Classification (NCBI taxonomy): domain Eukaryota; kingdom Metazoa; phylum Arthropoda; class Malacostraca; order Decapoda; family Palaemonidae; genus Palaemon; species Palaemon carinicauda. The sequence goes on along the minus strand of NC_090727.1, from coordinate 140,177,903 downwards.
GGAAGATAGATGAGGCAGACTGGGCAGCTTATGAAAACTGTTCACACACTGATAAAGAATATGATGAATTTACATCTCCAGTGCATGCCTATCAACATCTTGAAAATATTATTGATGATAATGCTAGTAAGTTTATACCTAAAACATGCGGTTTACCTCATCGCTCTGTAGTTCCTTGGTGGAGTAAAGAATGTGCCATCGCAAGAAAAGTGACCCGAACTTGCTTCAGAAGATACTTGAGGACAAACTATATAGCAGATAGAATAGCATATCTCAGAGCCTGTGCCAAACAAAAAAGAATTTTTAAAAAAGCAAAGAGAGCATCTTGGAAGAAATATATATCTAATATTAATACCAAAACTCCTTCAAAGGAAATATGGGACAAGATTAGAAAACTTCAAGGTAAATTCGTCCCTAAGCCTCTACCAATATTAAGGGAAAATAATAGATATATATCTGACCCCAAAGATGTAGCAGAGGTTCTTGCTAAGCACTTTGCTCATGTATCAAGTGCTGACAACTATTCCCCAGCATTTCAACAAATGAGAGCATCAACATCTGTTGTTCCTCCTGCTTCTTCAAATACTGAAGCTTTTAACCTGCCTTTTAGTATGGAGGAGATGCAAAATGCTATCTCCAGCTCTTCTTTAACTGCCCCAGGTGAGGATGGCATCCGGTATGAAATGATATCACATCTTCCAGTGGATACCAAGGAATTTTTATAAGAAACCTTTAATGGTCTATGGGCTTCCCATACATCTCCTGATTCCTGGCATACTTCAATTGTAATTCCAGGCCACAAGTCTGGTAAAGACCCAGAACTGCCATCTAGTTATAGGCCCATATCTTTGACCAGTTGCATATGCAAACTATTTGAGAGAATGATCAACAACAGACTTGTGTGGTATCTAGAATAAAAAAATCTTTTATCTAACAGACAGTTTGGTTTTAGGAAGAACCGAAGTACTCGAGACCCTTTGCTGATGTTATCAAGGGAAATTTTAAATGCTTTTTCTAACCAAAACCAGGTGGTGGGTGTCTTTTTTGACCTCGAAAAGGCATATGACACCACCTGGAGGGGTGGTATTTTAAAGCAATTGGCCTCGTGGGTATAGGAGGACATATGTTCTCTTTTATTGAAGAATTTTTATCAAACCGCTCAATTAAAGTGAGAGTAGGGTCAGAACTATCTTCATCCTACATGCAAGAAGAAGGTGTCCCCCAAGGCAGCGTATTGAGTGTGACCTTGTTTGCTGTTGTTATTAATAGTCTCATTAGTCACATACCTCCTGGCATACAAGGATCACTATTTGTCGATGACTTTGCAATTTATTGTAGTGGATCATCTGCACTACAAGCATGCCAAAATCTTCAAATTGCAATAAATGCTGCTTCTGCATGGGCAAATTCTCATGGATTCATGTTTTCTCCTCAGAAGATCAAAGCCATTCGCTTTACTCGTACTCGTAAAAGGGAAGAGATCCCCACCCTTCTCTTAAATGATTGTATTTTGCCATATGAGGATAGTGTCAAGTTTTTTGGAGTCATTTTCGACAAGAAAATGACATTTGGTCCCCATATAAATGACCTATCTATCAGGGTTAAGAAGTCACTGAACATTCTGAAAGTGATATCGCATTTTGATTGGGGTGCTGATAGAACAACTTTGCTTAGAATTTATACATCTTTGTGTCTGAGCAAGTTAGACTATGCATGCCAAATATATGGGTCAGCTACAAAGACTTTACTTGGAAAACTTGATATTGTTCACAATGCTGGGCTTCGCATCTGCACAGGTGCTTACAGAACATCTCCCATTGACAGTATCTATGTTGATTCTGGCATACCTCCCCTTTCCATTCGCAGAGAGGAGTTGAGTTTGAGGTTTTTAGCTAGGTCCCTTGCTGTGAGAAACAATCCTAACTGTAA
>NC_090727.1:140165974-140170974 GCF_036898095.1 Palaemon carinicauda | reverse complement strand
CCTTGTGGAAGAAGGGATTGAGATATTCAAATGTTGTAAAATCTTCATTTCGACATCAAAATCAAAACCTTCTATATCTTTTGTATATATTTTTTTTCTCGAAATAAATTTAGATTGACGTTCAGTGGAAAGATTTGTTGTGGCCTATTGGGAATGACCCGGCGTAGATATCAGCCGGATTGGGGTTCGAGTCCCACTCAAGCAATGTAGTTTCTTGTAGTGTCTACAACCTCACTATTCTTGTGAGCTTGGGGGAGCCTACAGTTCTACCTGCTGAGTCATCAGCAGCCATTGCCTCACGTCTCTTGTTCTAGCTTGGGTGAAGAGGTGGCTTAGTCGCTGATCATATGTATTTATGGTCAGTCTCTAGGACATTGACCTGGTAGGTAGGACATTATCGCTGTCTCTTGCCTCTGTCATTCATGGGCGGCCTTTAAATCTTTAGAATTTCAAAAGTTCATAGTTGGAGCAAATGTTTTCATGTTGACCAGGCTGACACGAGTCGTCTTATAGTTTATATATGACATATCTGTTTTTGACGTTGTTACTTGTGTATATAGGACATATCTGTTTTTGACGTTGTTAATTGTGTATATAGGACATATCTGTTTTGACGTTGTTACTGTTTTAGAATGATTTATTGTTAACTTGTTCTCATCATTTATTTATTTCCTTATTTCCTTTCCTCACTGGGCTATTTTTCCCAATTGGAGCCCTTGGGTTATAGCATCTTGCTTTTCCATCTGGGGTTGTGGCTTGGCTAGTAATAATAATAATAATAATAATAATAATAATAATAATAATATTTGTGGTGGAGTAAGACTATGAGAGAAAAGAGGCATTAACTTAGCAAAAGCACGTAAAACCGATTCAAGATTTTTCCTTTTGTCTACCGGTATCAAAAGGCAATTCCAAAATGTGACCAAATTTTTTTTCTTTTCTCAAAAAGTAGAGCTTTTTTCATAGTAACCGCATCTATTATTGTTTTTCTTACTCTTAAATACACACAAGCATACACCCGCTTGCTTGCACATGCAATTGTTGGGTACACGTACATATTTTCGAACACATGCATCTCTCTCTCTCTCTCTCTCTCTCTCTCTCTCTCTCTCTCTCTCTCTCTATATATATATATATATATATATATATATATATATATATATATATATATACAGTATATATATATATATATAATATATATAGATAATATAATGTGTATATAATATTCATATATATGTATGTATATAATATATATATATATATATATATATATATATATATATATATATACAGTATATATGTATGTAATATATATATATATACATAATATATATATATATATAAATATATATATATATATATATATATATATATATATATATATATATATACTGTGTATATATGTCTATATATATGTATATAATATAATATATATATATATATATATATATATATATATATATATATATATGTAAATGTATATACAGTATATATGTATATAAAATATATATATATATATATAATATGTATATATATACTGTATATATATATATATATATATATATATCTATAATTATATACTGTATAAATATATATAAATATACCATATATATATATATATATATATATATATATATATAATGTGTGTGTGGTGTGTGTTGTTAAAGTGAATGCTGAGAAGTGGAAGGCTAAAACCTTCAAAAGCTTCCCTTCAAAGGGGAAAAATATGGGGCATGTTTATGTATATAAATGAAAAATCTATACTCTGCTAAGAGTTATTGCTCAAAGAGTATATACTTCTACTGGAAAGGAATTCAATTTGACCGTAAAAGAAAGCACTTCGAGTAAAACCCAGAAACAAATAGTGTGGTACTCTTAAATCTACACTCTTTGGTGTACAGGAAACAGTTCTTCCTCTATTTAAACAGGATAGCTGTCTCTCGTTGTTCAAAGGAAAGGGCAACCCATTTGGCTGATGTTTTTGACAGTAAGCACACTAATGAGAAACTCGATCTTCCTTATTCCCCTTTTCCTGAGGCTAAACTAACTACGTTGCTACGCGAGAAAATGGTATAGCATGAAACTGAGTAACAAGGGGCAATGAAAGAAAACAATATTTTGTTTTTAAGGTGATGATATAATATCGTGCTTTCCTTCTATTCACTAATTTTCTGCTTTGAAAAATGTTTGGTTGTATTTGATCGAAATATAGCAAACTCCTTTAAAGTACCACCTTCCAGAGCCCCTACTTTTAAGTATAAAATGATGACCGATAGATACTTATTGAAAGCTTAAAAGTGCGTCCTCACTTTACGTGACTTGACCCCAGCTTTTATGGCAAGTTATAAGGAAGGTAGCTCATTACATCTGTGTATTTGAGGAATTAGCTGAAGCTTGAATTTGAAAAATAGATTCTAATGGCACTGTTAAAGCCAGCAAGTTCAAAGCTCTCTCCTTGTGGACTTACTGGAATCAGCTTCAGGTCCCTCTTGGTTGAACCTGCCGAATTGTCGAAGCAACATCAGTACAGATTGTTCAATGGATCCAGTGCCTTTGAATAATTATAGAAAGAAGGAACTGCGTAATGTAACTTCTTTCAATGTTAGAATATGATAAATACAATTTCAGAGGTAGTCTCCAGTCATGCTGGAAACAATCTTTCTCCCCATTAAGCCAGAGCATAATATCTTCTGCGGCTTCCGAAAGGAGCCTAGAGGTTAAAGTTCCAGCTAGAGGATCCATATATCCGTTTTGAATGAGCTTCCACCTTATCGGAGATCCCATACAATCGATGGCAAATTTTGATGGGTTATGAAAACAATTATGTAAAGTTACCATAATGGAATCCTAAAGGGTTAATATACAAGGTAAGGTACTGTTTGTGTAACCTTTGATCACGAAGTTTCAAAATTTTACCATAACTAAATCCGAGTTGTGTAGCATTGTCTACCCCAGCCGAACATACTCTAACTGCCTTGAGGTAGAGTTCTCTTGCTTGAGGGTACACTCAAGCACACTATTCTATCTTATTTCTCTTCCTCTTGTTATTTTGATGTTTTTATAATTTAATAGTTTTATTTCAATGTTGTTATTATTCTTAAACTCCTCTTATAGTATATTTCCTTATTTCCTTTCCTCACTGAGCTGTTTTCCCTGTTGGAGCCCTTGGGTTTATAGCATCCTGCTTTTCCAGCTTAGGTTGTAGCTTAGCAAGTAATAATCAGTAATAATAATAATAATATGTGCACTGAATAAAAAACAACGAAACCTCCATTTATTTTGAAGTTCCCCTTTTTCCTTAAAGTTCCTGCTAATAGTTACTAAATGCTGTCCTTCGTAGTGATATAATTCTTCAGAAAACAAATAGTTGTCCATCTACGTTAAAAGATATTCTTTTTAATCCTCAGGCTATTACCTTTGGCATGATACAAATTGGAGGCAAAACTAGATTTAGTACATTCAATGGCTGAACTCGCACATTACCATAAATTTCTCCGACATAAAAATTAGATTAAGTCTAGCCGAAAATTAAGCTAATAAATTTACCTCTTCAGCACAACTGGATCATATATTATATATATATACGAATTGAATTACCATGATTTATCTCTCTCTCTCTCTCTCTCTCTCTCTCTCTCTCTCTCTCTTTACTGTTTATTTTACCTTGCTATAGAGCCAACTAGATTTAATTAATCTAGGGAGTTTAAATCTTAATTTTAAACCTTTCATTTGCCGTCTTTAGTTAACAAATAAGGGTCCAGAATTTTGCTTTTTCAGGTTTATTCTGCATCTTCTTGAGAAATTTGTACATCTAAGGTGCCAAATTGAATGTCTTAATGGCTCTCCCATATTGCATAGCATTTTCTTATAGCCTTCTGAGATGAGTGAATTGGCAGAAAAATATACATATTTGTGTACATATATAAACAGTATACTGTATATATATATATATATATATATATATATATATATATATATATATATATATATTTATATATATATATATATATATATATATATATAATGTATATATATGTATTTATATAAACATAAATATATACATAAATATATATATATATATATATACATATATATATAAATATATGTATATAAATATATAAATATATATAAATACATATATATGAATATATATATATATATATATATATATATATATTATATACTGTATATATATATATATATATATATATATATATATTATATACTGTATATATATAAATATATGTATAGAGTATATATATTATTGTATATATATATATATATATATATATATATATATATATATAAATGTATGTATATGTGTATATATTTATATATATGTGTATATATTTATATATATGTGTATATATTTATATATATGTGTTTATATATTTATATATATGTGTATATATATGTATATATATGTATATATTTATATATATATATATATATATATATATATATATATATATATATATTTTTTAAGTATATGTATGTATATATATATGTATATATATTTACATGTATATGTATATATATTATATATATATAGATATATATATATATATATATATATATATATATATATATATATATATATATCTCCATCCATCCATATACCAAAGGCACTTCCCCAATTTTGGGGGGTAGCCGACATCAACAATGAAACAAAACAAACAAAAACAAAGAAGGGGACCTCTACTCTTTACGTTCCTCCAGCCTAACCAGGGACTCAGCCGAGTTCAGTTGGTACTGTTAGGGTGCCACAGCCCAACCTCCCACATTATCCACCACAAATGAAGCTTCATAATGCTGAATCCCCTACTGCTGCTACCTCCGCGGTCATCTAAGGCACCGGAGGATGCAGCAGGGCCTACCGGAACTGCGTCACAATCGCTCGCCATTCATTTCTATTTCTAGCACGCTCTCTTGCCTCTCTCACATCTATCCTCCTATCACCCAGAGCTTTCTTCACACCATCCATCCACCCAAACCTTGGC